>NW_013669682.1:16685-21743 GCF_000517525.1 Limulus polyphemus
AGTCAGAGTTAAACACTGGCTCCACTTAGGGCATCAAGAGTATCATCAATTCATGGCAGTGGGTATGAGTCCTTTTTGGTTATACTGTTAAGAGCTCTGAAGTTTGCACAGCAATGTTGGATCCCATCTTTCTTCTAGAACACGAGAGGAGCTGACCAGGTCTATCTGATTTCTCGACTATCCCTTCCTTAATTAGGCCATCCACGACCTTCTCCATCTCTTGTTGCTTTGCCAGAGCTATTCTCGTTGGAGGGATCTTTATTGGATGGTGATTGCCTGTGTTTATTCTGTGCTCCACGAGGTCTGTGCAGCCAAGGTCATGATTTCTTTTTGGAAAGATGACTGCATAATTTGCCAAGAGGTTCCTAACCTGAAGAGCCTGTGATGATGACAAATGGACTAAGCTCTTCTTATAGAGGTCAGTTAAATGTTCTGGGAGAGGATGTCCTTTCTTTATGGTTATATTTCTTGCCTTAGCATTCGCTAGCTCTACCTCCTGACACACACCCAACAATTCCCCTTCCTTAAGTGTCTGCTCACATTTAGAGAAATTAACCACTGTTATGGGTACTACTTGATGACCTACCACAAGTGACCTTCCAATCTTTACGTCTGCTGGCCTGGATGGGTCGTACATTGCTTCCACAAACATCAGGCTTCCTTGGGGATGTTCTTTTATTCTACCCCAGATTATCTTCTCTGACATAGGGGGTATTGTAGTTGACTTAAGTGCTGTGACATGCAAATCAACAGATGCAGCAATATTTACCAGAATTTGGCCTTTGTTGTTCCCCAACGTCATTTTATCAAAGGTAACTACACACTTCCTCAGTAGTAAGTAGTCCAACCCTAATATTCAATGTCAGCCAAGTATGCTTTTTGTCTGTCCTTTATGCCCATGAGCTCAATAGTTACTCACACCGGTCCCCACAACTTTGCAGAATGTCCTGTCACACCACAGGGCTTCTGTATGGCTTCTGGTACTCTTTTGTGATCTAGCACCTTGATACTCACAAGGGTTTGCTGAGATGCAGAATCTATGACAAAGTTGCACTTTTGGCCATCCTGCTTTTCTGTCACATAGACACTATGTGTGCTTGACATTTTACACCTAGCTGTTGGGATTTTCACAATGGGGGATGGTGGGCATCCCTCAGCACCAACCACTAGTGGTTTCCCGAAGCTGACTTACTGGTAGTATTCTTCTTACACTGGCTCCTCATATGTCCTTGCTCTCCACAGTTCCAACAACCTTTTTCGGTAGCAGCCTTTCCTGTCGTGGCATCTTCCCTGTGTTGAAGGTGCTGGCATTGAGCTCTCTTGTGCCCAGGTTTGTTACAATGCCAGCAAAGTCCCACAAACTTCTCTGAAAGCTGCCATTTTCTGGCCTTGAATCCTAATGACTGTACCACCCTTGGTACCTCTGTGTTGGACTTTATGTAGCATTCGAATTCAAGAGCTCTGGCCATTGCATCCTGCATAGTAGAGGGGTGTGCTTGCTTTACTTTTATCTTCAGTTGTGGACTGCCCAAGGCGTCTACAAACTGATCCCTCAGCAACAGCTTGAGGACATCGGGTGGTGCAGTTGGGTAGGCCGTGTGTGCCATACTTTCGAAATCCTGTTCCAGCTCTTGCAGGCTCTCCCCTTTAGCATGGACTCTCGTCTTAAACCTAGCCCTGTAGACTTTGGACTGATTTTGAGTTCCATACCTGATTTCTAAAGCAGCTACCAGTGCTTTATGGTTGTGCCTGTTGTCTGCTGACAACTGTCCAAGTGATTCCAGTGGTTGTCCCTTCAGGTTCGTTGCCAGATATACTGCTTTCTGCTCCTCTGTCCATCCATTCATCTCTGCCAGGAGCTCCAATTGTGCTCTATATGCTTCCCATGGTACCTTCCCATAAAATTCCTGTGGCTTCCTTCGTGCTAGATCACCCCTATTGCTGACACTCATGTCTCGAATGTGACATCTTGCAGGACTGAAGGTGTCTACTTTACAGTTTAGCTGCAGAGACTGGGGCTGATTAGGTCCATGGTTAATATATCCTCCCTGTGTAAAAGACACTAAATCCTTCTTTAATGTATTTAATTCACTTTGAAATTTACTAATCTTTTTCATTTATGTATGCTGGCCTTCTCTCAACTGTTGGAGACTTTCTTCCTCTTTCTTTTCTTGTTCCAGTTGCCACTGGTGCTGGTTTTCTTGCCACTGCTGTAGTCTCTCTTCTTGTTTATTTCCTTTCTCCTCCAACCACTGCTGTAGTCTCTCTTCTTGTTTATTTCCTTTCTCCTCCAATCACTGCTGTAGTCTCTCTTCTTGTTTCTTTTCTTTCTCCTCCAACCACTGCTGTAATCTCTCTTCTTGTTTATTTTCTCGTTTTTCTTTTCTTCTTCATCCAACAACTGCTGTAATCTCTCTTCCTGTTTCTTTTCTCGTTCTTCTTGTTTCTTTTCCAATTTGTTATGTATCTGCTTGTTTGTTGCTTTCCAGTAGAAATTCTTTCAGAGGAACTTCAACGACACAAATCCCTTCTTGATTAAACAAGTTTATTCTTTCTCAATACAAACTTTCATTACACAACAATTCCACAGTCAGTACGTTTCTCGTCACCTTAAACTTAACAATTTTTATAATACATGCTATAAATCACAGCGATTCACAATCTTTATAACTTAGCTCTCTACGAGTGCAAAACAAACACTAGTTTGAAACAAAACCATAAATTACCCTAAACTCACCATTCGTTTAACCATCCCCTGGCTTTTTATCTGCCAGGCTTATATACTAAAAAAGAGGCATCAACAAAATTTGGGAACTTCCCCGATAATTCGAGAAACTTGAAGCACGCTACTAGTGTGAAACGCGCCAGCAGCGTCACGTGACTTCAGCTGTCGTAACAAAAGGATTTGCGATTCTCTCTTCGTTAATTATCTTGTTACGTTAGAGCATAATCACGCTGTAGATAAGAATATATTCTCTACAACATAGCATCTGATCTTTTCTCAGTATGTCTTTAGGTCAGTATTACTATGAAAACATTTTATGGTTCCTCAAAGAACTTACAATATTGTGATGAACATTTGAGGAATAGATTTTAAGTATACAGTCATTAGATCACTTTGTAGTCGTGCATACATACGATCTGTACTAAAAGGATTTAGTGAAGCAGTGTACCATCTCATCCACTTGTAAAAGTTTATAGTACAATAACCGACTTATTATTCACCATCAGTCAAAGTTACTAAATACTGCTCTCCATCTCAGTTCGGACAAGGCATTAACAGTCAATTATACAAGTTTATCCGTCTAAAAAAAAGCACTTACAACAGGTGTGATTTATAAAATTTCAAGGACAGAAATCAAGATTCGTATACTTCTAGATCAGATCGGTCCTCTTGCAATTATTACAAACTTTTTCTGTTATTTAACTAAATTCACTCTACACTGTCGTCTTAATTCGTAATTTTTAACATACAGTATAAAATAACTTTTGATCGAGATTGATAATATTTTACGTGGAAAAAATTAGATGGGATTGTTTGTTTGTTTGAGCGCAAAGCTGCCACACGCTGTAATCTCTGGGCTCTTTCCATCACGTATTTTAAATCTACCACTGAACCTCCACTAACTAAATGGAATTAGAACGTAAAATATGTGAAGTGTGTTATACATAGTAAAATCCACTTGACTATTCTGTCATTACGTTCTTCTATGTTGTATGGAGATCAATAAAATCGACATTTTAAAAAAATAATAGTTGGAGACGGCTTGAATGGGTAATGAAGAAAAACTTTAATATAAGTTTAACATAACAGCAAATGTTGCCATCCCAAATAACCCAACAAACACACACACAAAAAACATTTAAACAGAACTTTATTACAAATGAAAAAAGACAATTTAATTACTGACGATCTTTATTTTTACCTACGTAAAACTGATTCACGCACACCACAACTCTATGGCATTCCTAAACCACACAAACAGGACTGCCCCCTATGACCTATACTGTCCATTTATGATTCATTCAACTACAATCTTGGCAAATACATAGCCTGGGCTCTCACGCCATATGTAACATCTGCAGGTTCATTTTCTAAAGATACCTTCAATTTCAAATACACACTAGAACAACTAAATTCGAAAGCCTTAATGGCTAGTTTTGATGTCGTGTCACTCTTCACCGAAGTCCCTGCCAACGAAGCTTGCAATAGTGCACTCAACCTCGACATTAATGACCCCAACAAGTTAATGCGCATCCCCAGCACACTTTTTGCTTCTCTTTTATAATTTACAACGACTTGTTACGTCTCCGTTTGTTAATTGATTTCCTGTAAATTCGTTCGGACGAAACTTTAGCGACACAAGTCCTTACTTAATAAAATTGGTTTATTCTTTCCGAATATAACTTTACGATACGAAAGTTATATTCGGAAAGAATAAACCAGTTTTATTAAGTAAGGACTTGTGTCGCTAAAGTTTCGTTGGAACGAATTTTCAGGAAATCAATTAACAAACGGAAACAGACTAACAAATTGGTGTCAGAGAGTGGGACAAAAAAAATGGAAACGAGAAAAGACAAATCAAACTACAGCCTAGCAGACTTGATGGCAGCAATACAAGAACAGCAAAAGAAACAAGAAGAACGACAAATTAAACAAGAAGAGAGATTACGGCAGGTTGTTGGAGGAAAAAGAAAAGCAACAAGAAGAGAAATTACAGCAGTTGTTGGAGGAAAAAGAAAGAAACAAGAAGAGAAATTACAGCAGTTGTTAGAGGAAAAAGAAAAGAAACAAGAAGAACGAGAAATTAAACAAGAAGAGAGAGATTACAGCTGTTGTTAGAGAAAAAAGAAAAGAAACAAGAAGAACGAGAAATTAAACAAGAAGAGAGAGATTACAGCAGTTGTTAGAGAAAAAAGAAAAGAAACAAGAACGGGAAGAGAAATTGCAACAGTTGTTAAAGGAAAAAGAAAAGAAACAAGAACAACGAGAAGAGAAATTGCAACAGTTGTTAGAGAAAAAAAGAAAAGAAACAAGAAGAACGAGAGAATAAACAA
>NW_013669682.1:22672-33313 GCF_000517525.1 Limulus polyphemus
ATTGTGTACCAGTTTAACATTGAATATTATTTATGTTTTTAACTTTACACACAAGTGCCAAAATGCTATAATTAAAGACCCTATAACCCTTGCGCTTTCGAAAACTGGACCTTTCTTCTTTAGGGGTTAAATTGGAATAGTGGTGTAACTGAATGAGTGATATATAAAAGGAGTTGAGTGATGTCATGAAGGCCAACTGGGCTTTCAGGAAGTGTTGTTGTATATTTATCAATACACTATTGTTAAGTTTGTCTCATTTCCAGTAAGAAATAAATAAGACAAGAGTCGAAAACTTTTAAAACGATCTTGAAAAACTGAGTACATATATGTGTGCAATTTTAAATCCTAGGTTAACTTCTTTGTTTACAGTTACATGAATCTGATTTATATGTGAGCCACATAAGCCTGGTTGCATGTGTTAATTGCAAATTTAAAAGTGAATCATCCTGCTTCTGATATAGTGTATTGAAAGAAAAAACAGGCAAATATTATCATTTCAATTCATTGTTGCCGAAATAATAATAGTAAGGCAAAGATGGATTGTAAAGTATCTTAACTATATTGATTAAAATAAAATAGCTAATCGAAGCCAGATTTGATGAAATGGTCTGCTTGTAGGATGAGCTCTTTATCTAATATAAGCAATACTGTTTACATGAATAAAATTATGGTGGCATACATCATTATGAATAAAAATATCATTGAATATTAGAATAATATAGTTTGTTCTTGATGGGATACAAGGTGTTAAGGATATAGTTCGTTTCTGATGCTATACATAGCGTTAATTAAGTAGTTTAGCACGGAATGATGTAGTTTTTGTTTTTGACGTAGCAAGGAGTGATATAGTTTGGTTTGTAGCTTTATATTAGTGTTGATTTGTTGGTGTAGCACAAATAATATATTTTGTTTTTGATTAGACCATTGTTGTTTTTATTATATGCTAATGATATACCAAGCTTATTATTTTATATAAACATAGGAACGCACTGATACAAAGCAGATTTTTTTATTTTTCTATTATTATTATTATTTTGCAGTTGATACTGCAATTTTAGCTCTTTAGTTGAAATGACTAATTTGTCTTCAGATAGGCTAACACCACAGTGGCACAGCGATATGTCTGCGGACTTACAACCCTAAAAACCGGGTTTTGACATCTATGGTGGGCAGAGCACAGATAGCTCTTTGTGTAGCTTTGTGCTTAGCTACAAACAAACAATAGATAGGATAATAATTATTGATTAGTAATAGAGATTTGTTTGAGTATTACAACTGATAAATTAAATTTGTGCAAGATAACGGGTATAATAATAAAGTAAAATGACAAGTTAAAAGGACATGTTTAATAGCTTTACATTGACAGTTTTATTTATCCACATTTAATGTATGCAAATACTTGTTGAGGTTCGTCATAATGCAATATAAATCTTTTGTTTCTTCTTCTTTTACTTATGAGAGTAATTATAGATTTAAATTATCAATATTCTGAGTATCAGTTATTTCATAAGAAACAAAATATTCATAAAATAAATTATTATTTGGTAAGTTTTGTTTGATTGATGTCAAGCACAAAATTACATAATGGATTACCTGTACTGTGCCCACCACTGGTATCGAAACCCAATTTTTAGCGTTATCAGACTTCAGACTTACCACTGAGGTAGTAATTTATGTTTATAATAAAAATAGGTTAATTGTTATATCCAGTCTTCATTATTTTTTTAAACAACAAAGACATTCTTTGTCATGATACAAGAATCAATGCTGATTAATACTTACTACATTATAAAAAATCAATAGGTCAATGTAGGTGTAAAAATTTGGGATGCACAACACAATAATGTAAGGGAAACGAAGTATTTCAAAAAGTTTGATACGTTTCAAAAACTAATTATTAACTTTATAATTACGCTGTAGATAAGAAAATATTCTCTACAACATAGCGTGATTACGCTCTGGATAAGACAATATTCTCTACAACATAGCATCTGATATTTTCTCAGTATGTCCTTAGCTCAGTATTACTATGAAAACATTTTATGGTTCCTCAAAGAACTGACAATATTGTGATGAACATTTGAGGAATAGATTTTAAGTATACAGTCATTAGATCACTTTATAGTCGTGCATACATACTGTTACGACAGCGGAAGTCACGTGACGCTAGTAACACTTCATGAGATTCTAGAACGATTGGGGAACATCACGAATAATCCAGTATTTGCTAGGCGCCCTCTATTCTTGTATATAAGTGCACCAGATAAAGCGAGACAATCAATCGGAATTGAATAGCGGACAGAGAAATTGAAGATATAGATGGACAACTGAGTCAAGCGCGGTAATGACGTAAGTAAAGCACGTGAATCATTCGTTGTGAATAATAGCGTGTGTTTAATTTAAAGTGGCTGTGGAAATTCAGTGTATTGCAAAATTGAATTGAGAAAGAATAAACTAGTTTTATTTAAGAAAGGACTTGTATCGCTGAAGTTTCTATGGAAGAATTTCTACCGGAAATTATCAAACGAGCAGAGATGTAACAATACGATCTGTACTAAAAGGATTTAGTGAAGCAGTGTACCATCTCATCCACTTGTAAAAGTTTATAGTACAATAACCGTCTTATTAATCACCATCAGTCAAAGCTGCTAAATACTGCACTCTATCTCAGTTCTCACAAGGCATTAGCAGTCAATTATACATGTTTATCCGTCTAGAAAAAAAAGAACTTACAACAGGAGGTGGTTTATAAAATTTCAAGGACAGAAATCAAGATTCGTTTACTTATAGATCGGTCCTCTTGCAATTATTAGGAACTTTCTCTGTTATTTAACTAAGTCCACTCTACACTGTCGTCTTTATTCGTAATTTTTAACATACAGACTTTTTATGCCCCACAGTATAAAATAACTTGTTTGTTTATTTGAACGCAAAGCCGCAACATGTTGTGATCTATGCGCTCTTTCCATCGTAGAGAGTCGAATCACGTATTTTAAAATTACTGCTGAACCACCACTGACTAAAGAGAATTAGAACGTAAAATATGTGAACTGTGTTATACATAGTAAAATCCACTTGACTATTCTGTCATTATGTTCTTCTATGTTATATGGAGCTCAATAAAATCGACATTAAAAAAAATTGTACTTTTCATTTAACTTTCCTTTGAACCCTTGAAGTAATCATATAAGTGAAAAGTATGTGCTGGGTCTTTCGAACATTTTCATTGCGAGAGGCCTATAAACGGATGACAACAGAATACTATAAATTGATATTGTTACGACAGCGGAAGTCACGTGACGTTGGTAACACGTGATGAGTTTCTCGAATATCATGAATGATTGGGGAGGCCCGAGTATATTCGAGACGCTCCCTTTGTTGGTATTTAAGCGGGGATAATTGAATGAAGAGAGTTCAGGGTAATTTATTATTCTGTTTTGAGCTAGTATGCGTTTTGTTATCGAGACTGTGAATCGCTGTGATTTATAGCATCTATTATAAAAGTACTTAAGTTTAAAGTGACAAGAAACGTACTGATTGTGAAATTACTGTGTGCTAAAAGTTTGTATCGAGGAATAATAAACTGGTTTAACAAAGAAAGGACTCGTATCGCTGAAGTTTCTCGGAAATTAACAAACAAGCAGATATGCAACAATATAGCAGTAACATATTTCTGTCCATAAAGTATTGTGCTTAGTGGTTGTTGTATCTATTTAATGGAACAGAAATTGCAAACAAGCCAGGTGAAATTACAAATTTATTAGAAATAAATAAAACAACATGTTTTAGGTAAATCTAGTGATAGTAGTATCACAAAAACATAAACATTCTCAAAATTTAATGCCCTCTAGTGTATATTGTAAACCAATATACGTATAGTACCCCAATAATAGTTTTAGAAAGTTATCCTTCAAGTTATTTAGGTAAATCAATATACCTATAGAACCAAATAACAGTTTTAGAAAGTTATCCTTCAAGTTACTTAGGCTGACTTTATGGTTTTCAACATGGAAAGTTGGCAAAGCATTTGAAGCCAAATAAACTTCAGTACATAAGACATTTTCTTTCTTACTAGAAAACTTCGGCTTTTGAGGATAACCAGTCACAAAGTTACAATGGTTTTGACAGTTTTCAGATTACTTGAAAATCTCTGATAAAATTTAAGATATTTTGCAAAAATTGGAAAATGTAGTCTGTGTTAGTATCCATACTCTATACACGTGATAATCTGTTATGGGTTGTGTAACCAACAGAAAGTATTACAGAGCTACTCTGTCTGTACAGCACTTGCCAACAGGTGTTAGAACCACTCAAAATAATGTATTCGAAAGAGCAAGATATGTGAACCAACAAAATGAAACGACGGATACAATTCTAAATTCGTTAAATAATACAAATTCCTATTATATTGTTGCAGTGTGTGACACATTACACAATACAGTTGACAGAACTTATTTGATTCGCAATATTCTGCAACGTAGGACTTAACACACTAATTGTAAATATAAAAAAAGTTTCACTGCTTTCAAAAATAAGTGTTTAACTGAATTAAACGAGTTTCAGCCATTGAATGATAAAACCACTCACAATATCACATCCACAATAATAAGACAGTTACAAAGCCAATCAGATACAGTAAACTCTTACAGAAAAAACATTCAAATATGTTAATTCTCCAGGGGAGCAAATGCAGGGCAAATATTAAAGGGTTGGTGCTAATGCCACTGATCTAATGTGGTATTTTTCCCACGACGTATATTTCCTCACCTTTCTCTTTTACTATGCCAGGTGAAACTTTTGCCAAGTTTCTCAGTATCCATCAAGTGGACATCAGTACAATGTGTAAATAGGTCTTGGACGTTCAAAGCATTTCATATATAATATATCTATCTAGGTTTTGGTGCAAAATACCCAGCCGATTTTGCTGTAGGTGTGAGAAAGAAAAATATGAATAATAATAATAAAATTATTATAAAATATGCACTCACAATTTCAGCGATGTACGAAGATCAGTAGAATATATCACCACCCACAAGAATATATAAATTTACTATTGTAATCGCCTGCTGTTAGAAAACTCACTGAAATAGTCACAGAAAACCACATACAGACAAAGTACAACAGTGAACTCGAGAAATGATGAGTCCTCAATGTGGCAGTTTCCAATTAATGCACTATAAGTTGCTCAAATTATTTTCCAATGAATGTGCATTAGTAAAACACCAGATGTTTTCAGTGGCGGAAAAACGAAGGAGCTTGAATTAAATTTAAAACTACCCTATAGCATACTCAATACTGTATTAATTACTATTGTCCAGGTTTCAGTAAAATATTCATAGCCGTTTCTTCTCATGCGGCTTGTAAAACTATAATCAATAATAATATGGCACTGTTATAAATATACACATTGTTTACTTTAATAAAATGAAGTGCTTCGGACTAGTATAAAATGAAGCACTTCGATTACTATAACGGTGCTTAAATAGTTTCTTCATTTCTTCGATGCCTGAATGGCTTTGAAGAGCTTATGTCGGTTGCAAGAAAAATTTAAAAATTTTAGAGGATAGAAATCTCGACTTTCAGAATCAACTTAAAAATAGCACTATAACCTTCAAATGAGTTTGTTTAGTAGCTGTGTCTAGATTTTGGCGTAGTATACCTAGCCATTTTTGTTGGAGGCATCAAAGAGAAATTTGGCCAGTAATGATGAAAAACTGATAAAATCTCTCCTTCTCTTTCAAGAATCAACATAAAAATAGTCCTATGACCTATGCAGGAGTTTTTAGTAGGTTTGTCCAGGTTTAAATGAAATATTTATAGCTGTATAAACAAGAATAATGTGAATAATAATGATAATACGAAAAACAAATGGATGAATTTTGAATTTTGTCTAACACCCGGAAAATCAACTTTTTTCCTATTATCAATATTTTAGCAGCCTTGGCCATTGAGATAGAAGGTCTTGAGTGTTCTTTCTAGAATAATTCCAACTTTCAAGAATGGTTTTCCCCGTATGTTCTATTATAATTTTTGTGAACTTCCTGGACAAACACTATTATGAACCACTATCGTGGCTCATGATTAGCAGTCCCGAGTACAGTGAGCTGGTCAGGAGGCCCATCAGTCCAGAAACAAAACCTAACCTTCTAAACCATTGAATCCATAATGACAGAGGAGGGTTCCTTAGCTCTAACATTGTCAGCTATTGATCCTGCTGCCATAGTATTTACCCAAGCCATGAAATCCAGAATGTAACCCAAAGACGCAATAGTTTCTCCTTTAGTCATCATCCCAGCTTCTAAACCTTTAAAATAACCACAATTAACCTTAGTTAATATGGTCTTTGATTCTAAGAATAGGGAAGAAATGTGTTCCTATATAATGGAATTTAACAACTGGGCGAACTAAAGTGAGGTGATATGCCATGTGCAATATAATCACTTCTTCACTAATTTTAAGGTCTTTACTCTTTCATGAGTATCCTGTGTTTCATTTAAAGTTTTTAATGCACATAATTGGCTGTTCATACATTTGCTATATATTTTTTAACTATATGAATTTCATATTCATGGTTCTCCTGAATGCTACTTGAGTATTTGGTGTGACATATTTCTTTGATTATTTTACAACAATTTCAGTAAAATAAACAAAGATATGTATGAATTTCAGTTATTATTCTGTTTATATTTAATTTTGCTATTGTGAATTGTATGACAATATATTAAATTTTTTGCTTGTTTGTACTTAAGCACAAAGCTACACAAAAGGTTAAATAAACCAAGCCCTCAGTAAATGGAATGACTGAGTGTGACTAGAAATAATCACTTTCAGGTAGTTCACCCTTTATCAGTGTTGTGATAAAGAAAAATGTATATATTTTATTGTGATTATTTATTTTCTGAATTCTGTATTCTGGCCTCCTAGTAGCACAGCGGTATGTCTGTGGACTTACAACGCTAGAATCCGGATTTCGATACCCGTGGTGAGCAGAGCACAGATAGCCTATTGTGTAGCTTTGTGCATAATTAAAAACAAACAATCTTTATTCTGATTGAGTTTTGTTTGTTTCTTTTTTTAGATGTCTCATTTTGATGGAATAAAGCCTTGTTTGTGATTTCGACACTGTGGCATAACAATTTATTCAGTCAAATAGATAAAGTTATTTGGCCAGAAAAGTTTGATGTGCAACATAATGTGTCTAAGAGTGCCAAACATTGAAAAGTGTGGAACCACTTAGTTCTTAACAACACAACCATCGACGATAGTTGACCTGACAAACTAGAGTGTCTATTTATGCATGTAGGGACAAATTTCTATGATTTGATCGAGGATTGCACTGATTACAGTGAGGTTATTGCCATCTTGAAGGATGCCTATGTGAAGCACCCAAACAAAATCCTAGCTCACCATTTATTATCAACACGTTATCAAAAGCCTGATGAGGATATAAACCAGTTCCTTCAGGCTCTAAAATGTCTTGCCAAAGATTCTAACTTCAAACAGGTTAATGCTGAGAATAATATGGAAGAGTTTATCAGGGATTCCTTTATTAGAGGTCTCAGATCTAGTGTAATTAGATAGTGGTTAAAACTGGACATTAGAGTTAGAATCAGCCATACAGCAAACAAATGTTACACCAGATTACCGACTAATAGCTATTAAGTCACGATGCTTCAATAAAATAGACAGAAAATTTATAGAAGGTGAGGTCAAACACCTACTTTGTGAAAATATCATCATAACAAGTAAATCCCTTTGGCATTTGCAATTAGTTATAGTTTCAAATGAATCCAAGAAGAAACGTCTAGATGTTGATTTTTCATGGACAATCAATTGATTTATGCAATTAAATACACATACCCATTACTGCGAATTGAAGTACTTGTCAGTGAAGTAGCTAAGCACAAGTATTTTATTGTGATAGATCTTTCTAGCACTTATTATCAGGTGGAGATCAGTGAGACAGATGGGCAATACACGGCTTTTGAGGCAGCTGACTGATAAGTTCAAATGGATAAAATTAAGCCATTAATAGGTGTTATGGAATTTCCATTGTCAAAGAAGGGAATGGACATTATCCAAATGCTTAAAACTGATATATCTAAAGCAGTTGTGGGTGTCGTCAAGGATGATGTGAACTTCACTCTGGAAACAGGCACATCTCATAATGCTATAGCTGCTACTTCATTGCAAGATGGTAGACCAGTTGCATTCTTTTGTAGAACACTTAACAGTGCTGAAAAGGCTTACAATGTTGTTGAAAAGGAAATATGTGCTATAGTAGAGGCTATTAGAAAGTGGAGCCACTTTTTGGCTAGTTACCAATTTTGTTTGTTTACTGATCAGCACTCTGTATCCTTCATGTTTGATACTAAATATTCCAGTAAGATAAAAATAACATCATGCAATGGTGAATTGAGCTGGCTGATTATTCGTATGATATACAATACCGTTCTGATGTGGATAATTGTTTAGTCGATGCCCTTTTCAGAGTATTTTGTGCTACTTCAACCATTTCAGCTTCTCTCAAGAAATTGTATGCATCTCTGATTCATCCTGGAGTGTGTCATGATTTGTATAGGGCCGGATTCTTTACAGTAGGTGTCTGTGACTTGTTAGCGATAACTTTCAACAAGAAATGGACAGCACACAATCCACTTGTTAAAATATTAATATATTCAAATCAAGTCAAACATATGTAAAAAAAATCGTTACACAAGTGGTTACCACAGTTGAATCTAGACCTTTAAATAATTTTCTCCTTTTTGTCATAGTCAACACAGGCAGGTTCAATTACTTTCGAACACCCTTTGACAAGACAAATTATTCTCCTCTATCTCTGTTATTACAATACTAACTTTAGATATCTCCAATTATGGCTAAACTTTTACTTCTCTCTGTATCTGTACGTATTTAGAACACACAACAAAAAATCTAGAAATATCTAGCTCTCTAGTAACAACAATATTACACATAACGAGAAACTTGTATAAGCTTCGAGTAAGATGATGTCAACGATATTACAACAATTAAACTGCATACACAAGTTACAAATCATACAGTTATGTAAGGAAACTTGTCATAACTATCACTTTTAGAATAATCAACTTTTAACGCTTCTTATGAAAACTAAATAATTGTTAACTATCAAATCACTAAATAAACTAAATAATAACTTAAACTGAACAGTCTTGTATATCAACCAATAAGCTTCTCTTCAAGAAAAATATTTACAATATTTTTATACTAAATAAAAGACTGTTCTCAGCTCATGCACAAAGTTTTCTTATATGGTCTGCATCAACATTTGCAGTTCCCTTGTTGGTCCCTTCTCACTTAGGGTATCTGATAGGGCTTCACCTTGACAGGATCCTTTGTCTTTGGCTTGATCTTGTGTTGCATGAGGTCTGTCTTGCTTGATATATCTGTATATTAGCACAGTAGATCTTGTACCTCTTCCTCCTGCTTGCCAATCAGTTCTTCACTGATGTTGACATCTTTGTATGTCTCATCTCCAATGAGTAGTTTTAGGCCTAGTAGATCTTTACCTTCTATAACAAAATCACCATCTTCTACATCTATGACAGCACCACCTGCAACATCCATCGATGCCTCAATATCTGTTCCCATTATGTCTTCTTCCCTCTCGAAATACCCCTTCAACAGATTCGCATGATAGATCTTGGTCTTTCCATCCATTTTCACTTTATAGTCCATTCTGTTAACTACTTCCTGCACTTCAAAAGGTCCATTCAACTGCATGGTGAATTTATTGTTTGTAGCTGAATGAAGACCTTCTGTCTGACCTTGACATGTCGATCCTTGGCCTTCTAGTCATAGAAGTTCTTCTCATTGCCTTTGATATGTTTAGTTTCCTCAGTAGAACTGCTTCAGTAGATATGGTACAGTACTTTCTTTCTGTCCTATATTTTGTGAGTCTCTTCCCCCTTTGTCCCAGAATTTCTCCATTGAAGGGTCTATCTTTTTTGCTTCCTTCAGTTCCCATACATTTACATTCGGGATGTCACTTTTCTAGACTTGAAGGGGCTTGACGTCTTGCTTGCTTTTCTTTGACAAAACAAATTATTCTCCTCTATCTCTGTTATTACAATACTAATTTTAGATATATCCTGTTATGGCTAAACTGACACTCACACAGTCTACCTTCACTTTTGCTTGTACTAACTTCTCTCTTGTTTTAAAATAATATATTCAAATCAAGTCAAACATATAATTGTCTCCTTTTTGTCATAGTCAACACAGGCAGGTTCAATATTGTTACGACTCCAGTCGTTAATTGATTTTCCGTAACTTCGTTCCGACGAAACTTTAGCGACACAAGTCCTTACTTAATAAAACTGGTTTATTCTTTCTGAATATAACTTAACTGATACACTTATTTTCAACAGTCGCTCTATAACAAACGTTTTAACAACAAACGTTACCTTCAACAATACTTTCTGACTGCAGTTCATTTACTCACTACCTTCACACATTGTCTCGTCACGTTGTGAGCGTCTTATGTATATACCAGACAAACACTATATCTAGTAATCTCCCGACAATTACCGAGGATTAAAGAGAACGAGTGGCGTGACACTAGTCACGTGACCTCGCTGACGCAACAGTTTTAAGGAAGAC
>NW_013669682.1:34283-35292 GCF_000517525.1 Limulus polyphemus
CTTCTTCTTTTCTTTATCCCACTTTCTGACACCAATTTGTTACATCTCCCTTCGTTAATTGATTTTCCGTAACTTTGTTCGGACGAAACTTTAGCGACACAAGTCCTTACTTAATAAAACTGGTTTATTCTTTCTGAATATAACTTTACCGATACACTTATTTTCAACAGTCGCTTGACTGTTAACGAACATTAACTTCAACAATATTTTCTGACTGCAGTTCAATTACTCACTACCTACACACATTGTGAGCGTCTTATATATATACCAGACAAACACTATATCTAGTAATTTCCCGACAATTCACGAAGATTCGAGAGAACGAGTGGCGTGACACTAGTCACGTGACCTCGCTGACGCAACAGTACTCTAAACTCCTGGACATGTTCTTCTGAAACGACACATGCATCATTCTAAGTATGAACCAATAGAAGCTAATCCTCATTATGTTAAGTTCCATTGACTGGGAGTCATCAGAGATGTAACAAGATTCTGTAGGTCGTGTGACATTTGCCAAACGACAATACCTAGAGGAAAGATAGCCCAAGTGCCATTGGGGGAGATGCCTCTCATAGAAGAGCCATTCAGCAGAGTAGCTGTGGACTTGATTCGGCCACTAGTGCCTGTGTGTGACAAGGGCAACCGGTATGTTCTGACAGTAGTTGACTATGCAACAGTGATACCCGAAAGCAATAGCACTGATAAAGATAGAGACAGAACAGAAGTAGACAGATAATAGCAAAAGAGAATAAAGTTAATAGAAGTGATAGGCCTAACGATTGATATAGGCCTAACTTTTAATATTGTTACGTCTCCGTTTGTTAATTAACTTTCCGTAACTTCGTTCCGACGAAACTTTAGCGACACAAGTCCTTATTTAATAAAACTGGTTTATTCTTTCCAAATATAACTTTACGATACACTTAATCTCAACAATCGCGCTATAACAAACGCTATATCAACGAACGTCAACAATACTTCTGACTGCAGTTCAATTACTCACTATCTA
>NW_013669682.1:36276-51175 GCF_000517525.1 Limulus polyphemus
TCATTCTCTAATATATACCTCTTGACAGTTGTGGACAAATATTCCCGATTTCCATTTGCATTCCCCTGTCATAATTAAAGTACTTCTACCAGGATAACATGTCTAACCGAACTTGAAATGCCGTTTTTGTCCACTCAGATCGGGATACTTATTTTATGCCCTCTAAACTTGGGAATTATATTACATGTCTTGGTACCTCATATTTTGTTTTGGACTACTGTATCTCTTGGATTGATATTCCAAGGTTTAAAAATGACACAATGGGAATACTTCTTACCTGATGGATTTAGCATAATAACATCATTATTATGTACGTCAACAAATGAAACACCACATGAGCATTTCTTTTCTTATCTGTATAAAACTGCATCCAGTCTTACTCTACCTACATGGCTTTTGACTCCTGGAAATGTTCTTCTGAAACGACACCTGCATCATTCTAAGTATGAACCACTGGTAGACTCTGTCGTACCAATAGAAGCTAATCCTCATTATGCCTATGTTAAGTTCCCTAGCAGTCAGAAAGAAACCATATCAATTAGAGATCTTGCCCCTTGCAGTGATACACAAGAATTTTCTTCTCTGACAAATCCCCTTGTATCTGCAGAGGAATCTTGACCTGAATGTGAATCACTTCCCATTAAATCTACTTAAACCTCCTCTCAGGAAACTGAGACTACTGACACCTTGGAATCTCTTTCTAATAATCATCAAATTGTTCATACTCCAGAAATTCCGAAACAGCACTACCTCCATTCACCCAAAGCTATCACAATCCTGGTCTGCCCTCTAAGCATTGCTACAATGTACCAGTCTTTCAACCCTATTAGTTTTGCACCATTTCAGAACATGTGCTGATCATGTGACTACTCTTCACCTATCATACTGTGCAATCTATACTGGAGAAGCTAGCTCACTCTACTATTTTGAACAATCATCGCTTTTTCGATTGGCATTCTAGTGTGTAGACGTGTTTTGACTTGTTCTCCATGTGACTACAAAGTTTTCATTATTATAAAACAATTCTCACTTTCTTGATTTGCATTCTAGTGTATAGATACGTGTCTTAACTTCTTCTCCATGTGACTACAAAGCTTTGATTGTGCTTGATCACAAATTTACCAGTTTCAACATGTGTTTGATTCCCACTGTTTCTACTCATTTGTTTTAGAAATATTTCTGTTTTCTGAATTCTGAATTGTTCATATGAATTCGAGATTTTCTATGATGGATGATGAAATTCCCGCGACAGTCGACAATACAATAGCTCTGACACAAGTCCCCAGTTCTTGGGGTCGACTATGTCTGCTGAGGAAGTACAGGGTTTACTTTGCTAAAAGTTCGTGTCTTACTTCCCCCCGACGATTTCTTCCTGTCACGTTACGATTTGTTTTACTGAGAAAGGATATATCCACGGATTGGAAATTTTTTCCTACAGCACCTCCCATCTGGTATCATTCTTCCATGTAATCTCCTGGAGATGGTTCTTTTCCCAGAAGATCTATGGTAAGTTTGGCAGCATGCATTCCTCACTCCCAGTAGGTATACAATATTTAGCGAGTTTACGTGGGCTTGTGTGGATTGATCTAATTTCATCACTCAATACTTTAGGTCTTTCATGTCTTCTCTCCTCAGTATCCGGTTAGATTTTTATAATTCCTTTACCATCTAAGTTACTTTAGTTTAAATTTGCGTTTACAGTTTATTATTTTGTTTTTATTTAATTTTCGGTATATGTACGGGTTTAGCCCGATAGTTATCATTTGGGTAATTGTAATCTCGATCAAGTTTGAAGGTGTGTTGGTTCGATATTTATACTTCTTTCACTGTTTTGTTAGTTAGTTTGAAAGTTCCTTTTTCTTTACTACTAGTCACATCTAATTGTGGATTAGATTTGTGTAAAATGTTGTTATTGTTAACTGGGTGCCTTTTCATTCTCATGTTCTTCAGGCTAGGTTTTACTTTCGTGTTCTTTGTCTTATGCCTGGCATGGCCAGTTGGTTAGGGTGCTCGACTCACAGTTTGCAGATTCGAATCCCCATCCCACCAAACATGATCGCCCTAAGGGCATTTTAATGTGGCAGTTAATCAAACTATTTGTTGGTAAAAGAGTAGCCCAAGAGTTGGCAGTAGGTAGCAATGACTTCCCTCTAGTTTTTCACTGCTAAATTAGGGATGGCTAGCACGGATATCCCTCATCTAGCTTTGCAGGAACTTCCAAAAACAAACAAACCTTTGTCTTATCAGTTCTTTGAGTGGACTTATAAGTTCGATATTTATGTGTCTTTTCTCTTATTTGTACTTAAGGTGTTGCTTATTGTTTTATGTTTTAGGTCGAATTTCATAGTTTGGCAAGTTCATAATTTTTATGTACTTTGTAAACTACAAATTTCTAGGTCTTGTTAATTCATTAGTAATGAGTACTTTCTCTAAGTATGTTTAACTTATGTGTCTTTTTAGCTACACCTCACGGTAGTTCCGTGGGTTTTTTGGATTCTGTCTGAAGGTTCTGCCTTCAGTTCTACTTCTCTCCCATCCACTTCCCAGATATCATTCCCTCCTCCTCGGGATCATAACTCTTCTTGTTGTATTGCCTAGTCTTTCAAGACCTACTACACAAAGGCACTGTCGAATGGGTGGTACCTACTGAACTGGGGTTTTACTCCAATCTACTTGTTGTCCTTTGAAAGATAAGAGATTGGAGCCCTGTCATAGATCTGTCCCAGTTGAGCTCTTATCTGGAGTCACCTCGCTTCACCATAAAGTCCTACCTCTCACTTCGGGTTTTTTCCCTGGATTTCTGGATGATGAAATCGTCGTGACAGATGCCTATCTTCATATTCAAACTGCTCCAGTTTCATGTTGTTTTTTCAGTTTGTTCACAAGGGTCGTGTCTTCCAGTTCTAGGTGCAGCCATTTGGTCCTTCTTTGGCTCCATGTGTTTTGTTGAGTGGTACACTCTTTTGCCTGTAATTTTCACTAGTTGGGTCTTCAGATTCTCCTTTTTATGGATGACTGGCTACTTCTCGCTTCATCCCGTGCCAAATCAGTCAATCACGCCTGCTTACTTCTTTGGGAAGCTAATCGGGTGGAGTTTTCTGATCCAGTTGGAGAAGTCCATTCTTAACTCCACTCAATATCTTATTCCATTGGGTGTTTTTCTTCAATTTTCATATTTGTTGGACCATATTTCTTGGAAGCTCTCATTCTCTTGGGTCGAGCTCACATGCATTTCCTTCAGTGAATGCTTCTCAACCAAAGGAACTTATCCCACAATCACTTGGACCATCCCATTACCCATCCCTTTGGGATTAGGGCCAACCTTGCTTGGTGGCTCAACAGGGAACTCACAATGGTGGGGTTCCCATTCCTCCACCTTGTTCAGGGTTTCATTGTTTTTACCAATGCTTCCTTAGTGAGTTGGGAGGCTTTCCTCAATTCCCAAGGGTCAGTCGAGGAGACCACTCTCTGTTTTCAACATTCTGAAACTTTTGGCAGTTCTTTAGGCTATGTATAATTTCCTCCCAGTCCTGAAGGGGTGGGTGGCTATGGATCATTCTGACTATTCCACAGTTGTTGGCTATATCACCAAGTAAGGGGGGGGGACCAAATCTATATCTCTGTTTTCAGACTCTGGATCTTCTTTACTGGGCCTACAACTACTACACATTCCCAGAATTATGAATCTGGTGGCAGATCAATTATATCGATCCAACAGAATGGTCCCTTCTTCCATAGATATTTCGGTGGGTGTGCTCTCAACTGGGAATGCTGCATATAACTGTTTGCCATTCACTGGAAGGCCAAAATTCCTTCCTTTTGGTCTCCAGTTCCACATCCTTCAGATGTGTTCAGTCAGAATTGGAGGAGTCTTCACCTATATGCCTATCCTTCCATCAGACCCCTCTCCAGAGTCCTTTCCCTTATCCAGACCACCCTTTATCGTGTTCTGCTTAGAGATAGTTCCATCTTCTCTGGCCCCTACTGAAGCAACATCCTCTGCCCTTACCTCTGTCCAAGTCTCTCCTCCAACAACCGTGATTGGACATAGTTCATTCTGATGTCACTAAACTTCATCTTCATGCATAGCTTTTGTCTGGTCCCTTGCCTAAGTTCAGGGACTCACCCCTCATCAAGCATCTCTCCCATTCGACTTTCCTCCTCCTCTGTCTACCAGAGGTGATAGTCTACCTTTAGACCTTCGTCCATTCGCTGTGGTTTCCACCCCTCCCATCCATCAGTACTCCATCTTTCCTAGTTCTTCACCTGGTTGTTTAATCAGGATTTGTCCCTGTCAACAGTTTCTAGTTATATAGCTGCCCAGTTGAACACCTTCTGAATTTCCCCTTTCCTGAAAGCTTTCTCCTCCCTTAATTCCCTCCTTTTCCATTCCTTTCATCTTGTCTATCCTCCACATCCCTTCGTTTTGCCATATTGGATCTCAATTTTATCCTTCATGCCATCCAGTTCTCTAATTGAACCTAATGTTTCTTGTACTACCTTCCCTTAAGTCCTGTTTCATGTTATCATTCCCATCTATTTGTTCCAAGGATTCCCTCTGTGTCCCATGATCTGTCCCCTATTGCACTCACTGGTTGTTTTCGTCAATTCACATGACTGGCGTATTCTGACCTGTCCATGGAAGGTTGCATTCTGCACAATGTTTCTTTGAACCCAATTTGTCATCTAACTATGTCCTTTGCTGTTCGCCTTCACTGGCCTTTGGAGGAGATCATTCAGGCTGGAATGTGGACAACTTCCAATACATTCGTTGCACATTATCTGCATGGCCTGGCTAAGTGTTCTTTAGGCGGGTATTGTCTTCCTCTTGTAGCAATTCTACACATGTCTGTTTGCTTTTGACTGGGATAAGTCGACATATTATTTTCCTATTTATTGTTTGTTGATACATATCATATTTCAGGATCCCACCTGGTGATGGGTGTTGCTTGGTCAGGTATGCTTCCTGTTATTTTTGAAATAGATATGAATAATTCTATAACGTTCACTGTTGAGATGGAGTGTTTCTGTAAGACTACCAGCAGCTTGTCTGGTGATATGTGTATCTATAAGTATTTATATGTTTTTCTTATTAAAAGTTACTATTTTCATTTATAAAAGACCGTCACTCCTGGACCTCATGAATAATGCAGATATGGATTTCTGCCCATTCCTACTGACCCGTGATTCCTACAATCTGGGTCTATCTGCTTTTCAAAATAGCATATCACAGACACCCATTGCATTGTCCCCAGTGTGTCATTTCTCCAGACTTCCTAATGTGTATTCCCCCCTTATCTTCCAGTGGAGCATAAAAGTCCTTACTTACCACCTCTAGTTTCCAGTCGCTAGAGTGGTGAACAGTGGAGGTTTCCTACAGTGGGTTTTGGAAAACAAAATAAAACTTTCTAGCCTATGTACCCTTCGGTAAGAAGAAGGATATAGTTGCCATAATCATTACAGTACCGAATAATGAATTATACAATAGTATTCAGTATCCAAGGTGCTTCCCCCAGATGTTTATGCCCACACAGACTGCATTTGTTTATCATGTATTTCTTATGCAAGGCACTTCCACTGGATGTTTCTCGCCTGGGCAGACCACACTTGGTCTATCCAAATACATTTCACAGTCCTTAAGCCCTAGCCATGTATTGATATTTCGTTTCTCTGTCCAGCTCATTTACTGGCACCATACTATGACTCACTATCACTATATTCGGTGCTGTTTCTTATGACGGCTCATTATGACATAGATGTGGGCAAAGGGCACATCGCACTTATAACAGTAATTCATGTTTTTCAGAATCCTACGTATCCAAGGCACTTCCCCTGGATGTTTTTGCCTGGGTGGACCACTCTTGTTGATCTCTATATCTTATACAAGGCATATCCACTGAATGTTTTGCCAGATTGGACTGTACTTGGCACATACATGTAATGGTTGCATGCACACGTGCCTTTCCATGTTTATAAACACCATACTGATTCATGTAATAGTTACCCATTGCTTCCTACTTTGATTCAGTGCTGCATGTCTCTTTATTAACTTCAATTGTGCCTGTCAATTCGGTTTAGCCCCAATTGTGTTGCTGTATTGATTGCTCAGCAAAGAGCATACTTGTTCCATAAGTAATGCTGTACTCCATAGGTGTGCTTTCTTTTCATATTCTAGCACACTCCCTCTTTCAGTGTGGTCGCTTTCTGATTGATGCACCTTCATAGGCCCCTCCACCATGGCAATGTCGTATACTAGCTTTGGGTGAGTGGAGGTAGTGCCGGTTGGAAAGTTGACATTTTCTTACTCTGCAAATGTATTTCCGATAGGTACTCACTTCTTCCCACTGAGATGCTGGTGTTTATATTTTGTGCCTACCAATTCTTGAAAGTGAGGATTGTTCTATAATAGTACAGTGTGGCATTCTAGCTTTGGGTGAGAGGAAATAGTATAGATGGTGCAGTACGATTGGTGACGAGTATTCACATGGTCTGAAATGGCACAAAACTGATGGGGTATAAGGACTGGTGTGGTGTAAAGAATTTTTTTTTTTAGCAATGCTTAGAGGGCAGACCAGGATCAAGATAGTTTTGAGTGAGGGGAGATAGTACCTATCGATAATGTTTTCATAGTAAAAAAATGTTAACATTCACTTCCTACCCTCAGAAGATCTGAGCAACAGAGGAAACACGTCCAGTGACTTAGCCTCTAATTTGTATGGGGAAGGATGTTGTGATAAAGAAAACTTTATATACTTTGTGATTTCTTTATTTCTGTATTCTGATTGTTTCTTTTTTTAATAAAGCCTTGTTTGTGATTTCTGATTTTGACTTTAATAGTTGTAGCATAACAGTCAGAATGGCAAAGGGTGAGCAAGAAGAATTCTGGGAGAGGTGATTACAGCAACATTATGGTAATAAAAGCATCTATCCCTACAACAATTATTCTTGTGAAAATGACATTCATACAGCTGTACTAGCTTAAAAACTAAACTTATTAACTAAATGTGTGTGTGTGTGTGCTTTCTCATAGCAAAGCCACACCAAGCAATCTGCTGCGTCTACCGAAGGGAATCGAACCCCTAACTAAATTTCACTGATATCTGACTTACAAACACATAATCTTTTCCAATTAATTGATCAGGTACTGTATCGAGATGTGCATGTAGTAACTAAATGAAATCGAATTTTAATATTCGACCATGAAAAAATATATTTATTATATACCAGTTTTTATTAAAATTTTATGTTTTAGCATAACATTGTTTATTGTACCTTTGAAATTATCCCATTTTATGATAAGTTGCATTACTTTAATTTACATATGCAATTTTTTTTTGCAAATAAGATTCAAACTAATTAGAAATACAACCATATTGGTAGCTCGTCAGATGAAACACAGAAAATAGTACCCATGGAATCCTATTTTGGTAAAATTTGGCTCAGAAGTAACTAAAAGTTTTGTTGGCATCCTATATTTAAAGATCAAAAGATACTGTTACGTCTCTGGTCGATTGTTATTTTTCAGTAAAAATTCCTTCTGAAAAATTCAGCGATACAAGTCCTTTCTTAAATAAAACTAGTTTATTCTTTCTCAATTCAACTTTGCAATACACTTAATTTCCACAGTCAATTTAACTTAACTAATTTTATAAAAACACGTTATAATTCACAGGGAATGATTCACACACTTACTTATTACCGCGCTTGACTCAATTGTCCGTCTCTGTCTGTCTGCAATTCTATTCCTATTAATTGTCTGGCGCACTTATATACAATAATAGAGGGCGTCTAGTAAATACTGGATTATTCGTGATGTTCCCCGATCTTTCTAGAACGCATTACGTGTTACCAGGTTTACGTGACTTTCGCTGTCGTAACAATACTATAGGCACAAGGAGAGTCGTAAGGTGGGGTGTTTGAATGTAAGAAATACATTCTTACAGTTTTCAAACAATGAAGATTAGAAAGAGCATATTATAATGTACAGGAATATTAAGATAATTTATTCATATTTGGCAGAAGAAAAGCTTGTCATGTGTTGAGTAAAGTTATTGCTACTAGTAGTAATGGTTACTTTTTAACCTATTTATAGCTTGATTAGAAAGCCAAGTAAATTATGTTAGTTTTGGGAGATAAGTTTTTAAGATATCTTTTCTGTTCTAAAAGTAATATTTAAAAGTTACATGGATTATACTCTGGACAACTAACATAGTGAGAAAAAATTAGGGTTACTGAAGCAAGGCATCCGAGTGCAAACAGGACTCAATGCCTAAAGGAAGCGCTAAATTCCTTGTTTTTTGTGCATACGTTTTATTTATTGTTATATATTTTGAGAAAGAGTAACTAAAATGAAAACATTAAAATATGCATAAGTCAGTTAACACAACTCAAATTTTATGATCTTAGGAACTTAAGCTTTCAACTTCACACTGACTAAATTCATTGATTTGTTTACTTTATCTGTAAGGGGTACAGATACGGTTTCTTGCTCTGCTTTATTGCTTTTCACAGGTTAACAAATAACTTCTGTGGAATAAAGTACAATAATTAAACAATAAAATTAAAGCAGATGTGAAATGATAAACAGTAGAAATTGTGGACATAATTACACTGAAGATCTGACAACAAATCAAGCATTGAAATAAGAAGAAAAAAAGGTGTTATTCAACTTGTCATTTCACAGTACATTGATGATTTGGCAACAGTTAGTGTTGGATAGAAAAAAATAACATAAAATATAGTTTTACTGCAAAAACTTGACATTCATTTAGGAAGTCGTAGAGGTTATTGAAATGAAATATGAAAACCATAAGATGAAAAGAAGCATTTTATATTCTTACGAAAATCACCTTTCACTCAGGCTGACTCAGTAAAGACTTCATAAATTCATACAAACCTTTAGTAGAAATACTTTATTAAAAAATCTAATTTTTAATATAAAAAGACTTGTAATGTTTACTAAAAGCTTTCATATTTTGTGGTATATACTTAGTAAAATAAATTTAGAGCTATAGTATTGTTACATATCTGCTTGTTTGTTAATTTCCGGTAGAAATTCATTCCAAGGAACTTCAGCAATACAAGTCCTTTCTTGATTAAACCAGTTTATTCTTTCTCGATACAAACATCTGGTACAAGTAATTCCACAGGCAGTACGTTTCTCGTCACTTTTATAATACACGCTATAAATCACAGCGATTCACAATCTCGATAACAAAACACACACTAGCTCGAAACAGAACCGTAATTACCCAGAACTCTCTTCATTCAATTCTGCAGGCTTTCTCTGCCATGCTTATATGCTGAATAAAGAGGTCATTCGAACAAACTCGGTCTTCCCCAATAATTCATGATCATTCGAGAAATTCATCACGTGACTTCTGCTGTCGTAATGGTATGTATAGTTTCACATTTCCAGTGCGAGTAAAATTGGCCCACTTTTTACTTAATGTAAGCTGATATTTATTACACTTTTCATTCTAGAGAGAAGCAAGCTAAACCAAATTCATTAATCTATTGTATATTGGCTAAATTATCAACATAAACCATGTTTGTAACAGAATTTCAAAATTACTGTATTAATTTATATGATTTTGTAAAAGAGAAACTTATTTCTGAATTACAAAATGTATCAAAAATTGACTGACTTGTAGTTACTGGTAATTTCCACCATAAATAAATATAAAAAATTGTTGCTAGTTTCAGTTAATAACACACTTTGTTTCTTTGCTGAAGCAACTGAAGGGCTAAGGGCACAAGCCATCTCTAATTTTAAAGTGATAGATTAGTGGTAAAATAGCTAATAAATACCACCAACTACCCTCGTGGGCTACTTTTTACCAACAAATATTAGGATTAACAGTCACATTATAATGCCCCCATAGCTGAAAAGGTGAGAATGTTCTGTTATGGGTTTCAATCCCACAGAAGCGAGTCAAGCACCCTAACCACCAGGCCATATTATTAATAAACAGTTCTATATATGTAGTGTGCAGTATATCAAGTTCACATCCAGTAATAAGACTGTCTCATTTCTAGCTAGGTATAGTATTTTTAAGCAGTTTCTGCCCTAATAAGCTGAGCTAGTTCAATAATAAAGAATATCACCTAACAGAGCTTTATATAACTGTAGGAAGGTTCTCTCCATAAATAAAACCAAAAAGTAAATAAAAAGGGATAAAAATAGCTAAACAGCCTCAAACAAATGAGAATGAAAGAGTTTGAATTTGAATGATAAAAAAAAATATTTTGGTACTTACACTGTTCAAAATTATTTTTCTATGTCCCAACCTGCATCTTTTAGTAAGAAATTTGAGCTTAATATTTAAAATAACTTACAACCAAGGATTTATAAAAATTAATCATAATAAAATAATAACTCAAGACTAGTCATCCAACAGAATTAATATGTAATGTCAAAGCCTTAGAACTAAAAACATTTTTGTTTTTTAAACTATGTACTCCTTTAATCAATCATGCAGGAGTGATAATATTACTATTGTTGAAAGAAAATTAATGTCTAAGAAAGGTAATGTTCTTCAGTGTAATTTTAAAAGTCAGCCAAACATGACTGTCCTTACAGCTTGCCTAAGCCACTGATTTATTGCTAGTATAAAAAGAAATAAGTTAAAATAAAATCAAAAAATAAAATTCACCTGGTTATATTATGGAATAAATATTTAAATAATGTAATCTCACATCTATTTCCAACTAATGAACCATACTTTACTGGTTTAAACATTATACACAATAAGACTTGATGTCTCATAAATGTCTCTCATAAGTAGTATTTTGATACACTGTAAACCAGATGACCTGTTAGTGTACTGGTATTGAGAAAGAGGATTTTATTGGAAATTATATGCATTAATGTATTTGGTAACTTGTAATGAATAGCATGATTAAATTAATTTTTTTTCTGTGATGCATTAACACATTCATTACTAACTAACAGATAAAGTGTAACAGGATAGGCTTCATACACCATAACACTTGGTCTATAAGCTTGAAATTAATAGTTATATATTCAAAGAAGAGTAAGAATTGTGGATAAAACTTAGTGCTGTCTACATTTAAAGTATGGCTTGCTTACAAAATAACTGGCAAAGACAAAGTTTAATTTCATATAGACCGTGATCAGGTTTAGTATTTGAGATGTTAGTAGTTAACTTTGAATTGATTTACAAAAAGAAATCAATCTACATTTTTGTCAACAAACATTCAATATATAATATTATAATGAAACTGCATAATAACTTTCTATAATGACTAGCTATAAAGCCAAGAATTAAAGTTCTAGAGAAAGAGAAATATAATTATAGTACTATTTTCTTTGTGTATGGGTGTGAGTGCAATTTTCTTGAATATTCCTTTCAGATGAGTTTCTATTTCAGATCATTAGTTAAAGATATTTTTTTTGCTTACGTAGAAGTAGAAATACGATATATTTAGATGAAATATTGTATCAGTATTAATTTTTAATGTTTCTATAATAAACACTCAAGTAAACATATGAAAGCTGTTCTAATTGAGTTTGAAAAATAGTTTAACTATTTAATAATAATAATAAAAGCACTGAATTCTGCATAAAATCAGAAAAAGCTTTTATAAAGTTTTAAGAATGTGTTGATGAAGACAGTAAAAACAGTACAATATTGTTCATGAAAAGAACACTGGCAATGTTATTAAGTCTCTTAAGTATATCTGTTAAAAGTTTTTATTGAACTAGAAACAGAGTACAAGTTCTTTTTTATACACCTAAGAAATATTACAAATTTCATCTAAATCATTACATGGGATAAAACATGGACTTTGTGAAATTACATTGAAATAATCTGAGCAATTCATTACTGTGCTCTTAGTGAAAAAGCCATGACAGTAGCAATTCCTCCATTAATTGGAAAAGGTTCTTTAAATCACTCTTAATGGTAACCTATAAATATCTATCACTGCTTAATATATCTCAGTAAATCTGAAATACAACCAAACAAATGTGCCGATTTCAATTTTACTAAGAATTTTGCTTTGTATTAAAATGCTATACGATGAGTAAATATACAGAAATATGTATATTTTAAATAGTGGGAGAATTAAATTTGAATCAAACCAACTACATTTGCAGGCTTATTTATCAAACTATTTGAAATTTGCTCAAAGTATGGCTGCTAAATATTGGTAAATTCTCACAGAAGTGTCAAACATATAATACATAAAACATTTAAACAATCTAAAAAAAGTCCAAATGGTAGTTTTAACTTTATGAAGAGTGTTGATACAATACTTTGTATAATATACTTGGGGTGAGGTCGAGAAATGTATGACAGATAGAAACAATTTCAAATCTTCTCTATCCACACTTTTGACACACATTTCATTTTTTATGTTTTTTCTTCTTCTTTTTCATAATACTTGCAGACCTTTTTCTTTTGTATTTCTGGAAAAGGAAATTGAAATTGTTTAATTAGTAAATATAACGAAGTTAGTAAAAATAATTGTTATTTTTACAGATGTGGGCCAATCATGTTGTTGGTTACAGAGAAAAATGTTAAATCAGTTTATTTTTTATTAAACTAAACAAATGTTATCAGCTCTTCATTTAAATGTTGTATAAAATTTTATATTAGTTAAGACATAATATTTCAAAGTTAAAGAATATCTCATAGAAGTACCACCAACATGCTGTAAGAATCTGACTGTTCATTTCAAACAGAAATTGAAACCTGATTTCTCAGCCTAAGATTCATTTTAAACTAAGCACCTACTATACTTCCTCGAAAGCCTACAATATTTCTGTCAAACTTGAAAAAATGAAAGCCTAATTAATAGTACTATACTCTTGATTATACAAAAAATACTTGCTTAATAGCTAAGGTAGTTTTTAGTAACTAAATTTTATGAATTAACTTTTTGGGGTTTAATGCTGATGATGGAATTTGAAGCAATTCCAAAAAGTCCGTAATTTAAAATATTTTTGTTATAACTATGTTTTTAATATACATTATAAATATTCCTTAGTATCAATTTTTACATTTTCAGTCAACCATTTTTCATATAATTTTTGATTTCCTAATTTCACATTTGACCAACTCTCTTACCTTTCTACAATCCCCTCCAATATTCTATCATTGCAGTGAATCTAAACTTCACATATTTATAATGCTCTTATTTAATTCTATCTTTTATACCCTTTGTGACACAACCTGGTTTAGTACTTGTAGCCACCCTTTTTTTTCTATAAGGAACATACCTATTTTGATTATTTAAGAATTAATTTTTAAAATTTTTACACATTTGATAAGTATCTCCAATTAATTCAGTTACCTAATTCACAGCAGATAATTATCTCATTCCTTCATTTTTTTTTTTTTTTTTAACTTTGACCATAAAATCTCATTATTCCTTATCTCCACATGCAGCACAATATTGATCAGAATCTGCACTCAGGTGTTTCCCCAATTTCTACCCTATCAACCATTTCTGTATCAGATATTAACAATAAATCTAAAATAACATTGTTCCTGGTAGATTCTCTAACCAACTAGTGAAGAAAACCATGCCGAATAGTTTATAGAATCCTGTCTCCTTCATGATTTCACTAAAGTTTTCTTGTCTATTATATGCCTGAAATTAATATCTCCCATAATTATGACCTCATTAACAGCTGAATTCTTTATCTCACTGTAGAGTTTCTCATTAATTTCAACAGTTTCCTCTGGTGATCTGCAACAAATAGCTTTTTCCCTTTAGGATCACTAACATAAAACAAAATAGATTCAACCTCATTGCTATTAGCTTTGATATCCTCAAGTTGAACAGAATGTAACTCAGATGTTACATGTAATGCCACTCCTCCCCCTCTTTTTAGTATTCCACCTCTATTAAACAACCCATAACCCTGTATTTTACAGAAATTCCTATCATGAAAACTACATTTAACCAGGTTTCAGTTATTCCCTTTACATCAAAATCCTCGGTTCCAACCAATACTCTAAATTCATACACTATATTTCTTATATTTCTATGATTACAATAGTAACAATTTATCTTACATTTTTGTTTTGTTCCTACACAATACTTTTCTCTATGTATCATCTTTTCTTTATTATTCTGGCCCTCCACACTGTCTAGTCCACGTTTAGAGCCATCCTTACAGTTGACTTAATAGCCCTTGCATACAAGCCAGCCACTATCCTGTTTAAATGTGAACCATCCATTCCAAAAAGCTCCCTTTTCCCATTGAACTGATCCTACAAATCCAGCTAGCCAACCTGCTTGTCCTTACATATTAACTAAACCAAACATTCAGCCCCAGTGACCTACTTATAAATTTCAATTGTCTTGGCAGTATCTCTGACAGAAGTTATAATTTTCATACAATGAAAATATATTTTTGATAGATACTTACCTCCCTCTGCTGTCATAATAGCTTTTCTGGTTCAATATTGCCTCTATACGCACAATTTTTTGCTCAACACACAGTGGTTTGGATAATGGATAAAACTCAGGGAAAGAGATGGATAGGAGGATAGGCATAAAGATAAAGGGTGGACAAATCATGACTGAAGGCATCTACTGGCAAAGGGATGTAGAACCGGAAACCAAATGAGGGGTAGCTTGAAATTGAGGCAAGTGGCAAATGCATTCAGAAGTAGAGTACCCTACGAAGTGAATCTTGTTGGGCCAAGACAATCAGTCTGCAATGAGATTCAGAGCACTCAGGGCATAACATGCTAGTAGGTGTGTGTGTGTGTGTGTGTGTGTGTGTGTGTGTGTGTGTGTGTGTGTGTGTGTGTGTGTGTAGTGTGTGTAGTAGTAGTAGTAGAGGGTAACGTAGAGGAGGTACGTACTAAGTTAGTTAAGAACGAACGTAACGTAGAAGAGTCGTCCCGTCCCGTTAGTA
>NW_013669682.1:51196-55517 GCF_000517525.1 Limulus polyphemus
TGGGTTACCGGAACGGAACAAACTTACACGTTACTGGTCCAAGTTACAGGAGTTACTAGAGACGACTACACGGACGAGTAACTATAGATGTAGGTAGTGTGTGTGTGTGTGTGTGTGTGTGTGTGTGTGTGTGTGTGTGTGTGTGTGTGTGTGTGTGTATGTATGTGATGTAAATGGGATCAGAAGAGGTCTAACATTTGAAAGCAAACGTGAACAGATGCCCCCTTGTCAATTGATGTAAGAGACAATGGTTGAATTGTCGGAATGGACCATGACCAATTTGCCTTGTATCAGATGCAGGAAATGATCTAAAGTCTGTAGAATACATTGATGTACAGATCCAATTCAACCAAAGATCCGCTATTTCCTGGGAATCTATAATTGCTCCCCAACCCAAAAAAGAAGCATCTGTAAAAAGATTAAACTCGGAATGGGGAGGTGGAAGAAGAATGCTCACTGTAGTTTGTCCCTGTTGAGCCACCAGGCTAAATTGACTTGTAGTTGGGGGATGGAGTAGGATAACTGAGTCCAGTAGATCCCGAACAAGATTCCACTGATCGTGCAACACCCACTGAAGCATGTGAGCATGACCAAAGGGAATAAGGGCTTCCATGAAAGCCCAAGTCCCTAAAAGAGAAAGAACCTCATATGCAGTAAAATAAGGAAAGGATTAAGCTTTGAGAACTAATAGCTCCATCAATCTCAACCAAAGAAGAGAAGGCTGGGCCTGACTGAGATAGGAGTTGAAGAACACTCCCAAGTGGATAAGGAATTGGATCAGGATGAGAAAGGCCTTCTCTTGCTTGACCAGCCAACCTACATGAGCCACCTTTTGAAGAAGTAACTGTGAGTGTGTATATGTATGTGATATTTTTTGTTTGGATGGAACTAAGAGCAGCCAGTCGTCCATGTAATGGTAGAACCACAGGCTGTGAGAATGAATGAATCTATCAAAGACACTGACCACCCAATTGAATACATTCCTATCATGAAAACTACATTTAACCAGGTTTCAGTTATTGCCTTTACATCAAAATCCTCGGTTCCAACCAATGCTCTAAGTTCATACACTATATTTCTTATATTTCTATGATTACAATAGTAACAATTTATCCTACCATTAAAACTACATTTTTGTTTTGTTCCTACACAATACTTTTCTCTATGTATCATCTTTTCTTTATTATTCTGGCCCTCCACACTGTCTAGTCCACGTTTAGAGCCATCCTTACAGTTGACTTAATAGCCCTTGCATACAAGCCAGCCACTATCCTGTTTAAATGTGAACCATCCATTCCAAAAACTATCCATTCTGGAAGCCAGACCAAACAGCAGAGTGCAGGATTGATAAACTTGACCTTTGTGGACAAAATGAAGGTAACATCTGGATGTTGGGGATATTGAGATGTGAAGGTAAGCATCCGAGACATTCATCTTTGTCATCCAAAGGCCCACCAAAAAGCGAGGTAGAACTCCATGGTGAAACGAGGAAAGTCTGGATGCCAGTCCCTGGTCTTCTTGGGAACTACAAACAACCTGGAATAAAACCCCGGAGAAGGTACAAGACATGCTGACTCCAGAATGTAACTGTGCTATAAACTGGTCCGTATGAACCCTGATATGTTGAGAGGAAGGGAATCTAGATAATCAGAGGAAGGGGCAGGAGGGAAGGAGAAGAATAATAAGACACAGGGGATACAAACAAAAGATTATAAAGTCTGTGACACCATATCCAGGAAGGCTGAAGACAGCCTGTGAGCATCCACAGGTGGAAATTGGGATTTCACGGCAAATGAAGGAGGTGGAAACAGGCTATCCAAATCTTCATTGTCCTGACCAGGTACACTAGGAAAAGGAATAGCTGTTCTGGGATTGGGACATACAGCAGGCCACATAATGTACTCCAATATGACACACTAAAACTGAGACCTCCTTATCTGTAAGTATGGGGCCCAAAGCCTGAGAAATTGCATGCTGAGTCACAGTAGCAAGATTAACAACAGTAGTAGTAGTAGTTGTGATTTGGAATTCTGAATTCATAATTCAACTGACAGTGGATACTCAAATATCAACCAATAGTATCTAGTTTCACAGTAGAAACAGAAAAATTAAAAAACAAAACTAGAAACACCAAGAAAGTTGTGCAACAAATTAAACTTTTAACTCCAAAATACAAAGCAAACTTGAGCAAATATTGATTGATCCACTCTGATGGCATACTTTCAAATGGGAAAGAAGTTCGGATGAAATTTCTTAAAATACAAAATGATGCAAAAAAGAAGCTCTTTTGAGATCAGGACCACCATATGACACATCATGATAGGCTAAGGTATCAACAGAAAATAAAAGCCATGTTATAATACAAACAACATCAGTGAGAGCTGTAGCCAAGGCAAATTGCACAGCAGAAAGCTAATCTGACTAAAAGAATGAGGAAGAGATTAGCTGATAAATAACAACTGTATAGAAGAAAAAAGTCTCAAGTCAAGACAAATTATAGTGCACAAAGCAGGAAACTGATGTTGAATCAAAGTAGAAGACAGTGTGGTATAACACTCCAGGAACTAATGACCTCACTACAAGGACTCCACATATGACAAATGCAAGGAACTTGAAAGCTGTTAAGATTTTGTTGACTTCTAAAAACATTACCAATAATCCAAATATCATGAAAAGGTGGTAGAAATAAGGATTCCACAAATGAATCCTCTAACGTGACACTGGGCTTAGGTATGTTGTACTGACATGCACAGTAAGTCACATGAAAATATGATAGTATGAAAGCAACTCAACAAGAAAAGGCTATTGATATTTCAGAAGTAAGTCAACCTGATTTACATATTGACTTCATTTTTATCTGTAGTGACAATTTCTGAACAAACCAAAAATCTAAATCTTAATATATACAACTATACATGCATACATACCAACTAACATCTTCATACATTTTTCATGATACATATAAAAACTGGCACATGGGGCCCATGCCCTGTATCTCCAGTTAGTGTCTTGAAAAATGAGAATTAAAAACCATGATCTTGGGGGGGGGTAAAAAAAAACACTGAACTAGAACCATCATCTATTCAAAATCAAAGTAATTTTTATTATTATTATTAGGTTATTTCCTTTTCATTACTTGATTCTCTTTCATCTTCTGGGAACAAGAATACAAAAAAAAAAAAAATGCATCACATGCATGGCAACAATTTGAGAAACCTAAGAATCTAATGTTACACAACAGATCTTTAAGAAGAAAAAAAAAAAGACTTTGTTAACAAAATGTATAAAACCAGTATAATATTACAATATTTTTGTGAAATCACACATCTGAAACCTGTTTCCATAATTTCATCATTTATATTACTTTAGAAAATTTTACTATTAAAATATAAAGGCAAGTAAGTTAGATAAAAGAAAGAATGCTTTTAGTTAGACTAAAAGTATTTGCCCAATTCATTAAACAAGTAACATTTACCTCTGAATCACTTGTACTTTCAGTGGAAGAATGTTTCCTCCTCTTAGTTTTCTTGCGTTTTTCTTTGATTTTTCTCTAAAATATGAAAATGGTGAATACTTTTATGTTGTTATTCTAATACAATATCTGTATTGTAAAAAATAAAATACTCTTTCAGTGTTTTTGTTTACTTGTTTGATCACAAATCTACTCAACAGAGTATATGTACTGAGCCTATAGCATGGATCAGATCTAAAATTTTAGTATTATAAAACCTCAAGAAAGTTTAGAATTAAAAACATTACTTATAAAGGAAAAATTTGTATGTAATCATAGGTTTATTAATCTATATAAATAAAATAGTACTGTCTGTTGTATGTCCATGTAACTATTTTGCAGGGTGTGGATGGATCTTCACCAAAATTAGTATAGATCCATGCAGGGGTACATACAAATTTTAAGTTTTGTGGTTTTTATGGGCATTCTTACATTTTTACCCTGTAGATTGATCTTCACTAAATTTGGTATGGATTTTCATTAGGTACATGGAGAGATACAAATTTTCAGCTTTGCATTTTGTGGTTTTTATGGGCATTTTTGTGTTTTTACCACTACTTCATCCTGTGTTGATGGATCTTCACCAGATTTGGCATGAAGGTTTATTTGGTCGATGCGGAGATACATGCAAATTTGTTATTTCACATTTTGTGTTTTGCAGTGTTTATGGGCATTTTTTACAACTACATATAAGGGAAGCAACTTTTCATGTCCGAAGATAACCTTTCATTAATCATGAATTTATATAACTCCGGCTAGTTATATTTAATTTTCAAAGTTTTTGTTGAACTTTATATATATATATATATA
>NW_013669682.1:55527-57235 GCF_000517525.1 Limulus polyphemus
TGTACGAAGGCAAACATTACAGATGACAAACCTTTCCAGTTTGGACATTCTGTTGTGATTCTGTTTCTTGTTCTTCCATATCAGGAAGTAGGGTGTAAACCATTCCACCAGGTTGCTGGAAACAGTCTTTTGCTAGATGACCTTCATGTAAAGATTATGGCATTCAATGAACCATAATTACAAACTTCTATAGAAGAACTGAGCAGATTTCAAAACAGTTTTCAATTTATAAAAAGTAAAGAATTATCTTATAAGGAAAAAGAAACCTAGCAGTAGCCTCTTCTGGTAATTAAAATAAGTAACTGGGATACTGTCACAATAAATAAATTTGAACGATTTTTTTGATTTTTTTAAAATGTTCTCTAAACTTTCCAGTAACAGGCATCATTTTTATGTACTTAGGTCCACTAAATATTAAGCTACAGAAATTTGTCATTTCTATTTCTACCTCCTGGGAAGATTGTCTTAAATTGTTAAAACTTTAAGAAGTGTTCAAAAGTCTATGGCTAACTTTTTGAACGCTTTCAAATTTATATATAATGCCATCAGAAGACCCTACAATTGTAAAATGTAAATAATTTCTACCCTTCATAACTTGGCAGATTTCAATAAATAGACATACAACTGCTGAATATTAAACTTGGATATGTTCAATTAACTTTGATGAGGAAAATATATTACAATAGATGCATGAATAATATATAAATTTCATCTGATCTGTAAAACTTGTAAAAAATTGGAGCTTTTAAATTTAGTTGTGTCAACCAATGAGATAATTCAATTTCTTATACACCATACCGAAAAACACAGTATATAAGTTTAACAATCATTGCTTAACATCCTACTTCATTACACTCAAACATTTAATTTACAAACTTTATTATGGTTATCAATGATATAAATCTGATAAATAAGCTCCAATAAACTTGTTAGTGATTACCAATTATATATATATTTTAATAATATGATGATGCTCAAATCAGTGTAGTGGTAAATCCAGATTTTACTGTAACCAACTGACAAAAAATTAAAAGTGTCCTATTACAAATTTATAATGAATAGACACTCATCCTTCTACCCACTGCAACTATCATTACTAATACTATAAGCTTAAAACATAATTGACATATGTTCATCACATAAATTTATTTTTAACTATTAATCAGCAACAAAATAATTAATGCTATTATACACACACCCTTCACCACTACTACTACTCATAAGGATTAATTTATAGAGTATAAGAACAAAGTGAACTAATTTTTAATGAAAAATTGTCATGAGTTACTTTCAAATTTCATCTTGTTTTTTTCCATGGTATTAAGCAAAACTGTGACAATTTTTTTTTACCTCTTGTTCCACATTTCTTACAAATTGTGTTATAAACAGCTTCCAAGGTGATTTTTTTTTTTTCATAGTGATTGCAGATCTTTCGTCTGTTTTCATCTTGTCTATGGAAATAAATGAATCAAGAATTTTAGGTGGTGGGCATTAAAAAATCAAACATATGAAGGTATTAGAAGAGAAGTTCATTTGAAAATAGTATTTATGCAAAAAAAAGTGGACAGATTTGTTAACTTACTAAATATTTATATCCTAATTGTGAAAGTATCTGGCTTCATTCAGGTTATTTGGTTAATATATTCTAGATGTTTGTTTGTTTGTAATTAAGTCACTAAAGCTACACAATGGGCTATACTGTGCTCTG
>NW_013669682.1:57339-58633 GCF_000517525.1 Limulus polyphemus
GTTATTTGGTTAATATATTCTAGATGTTTGTTTGTTTGTAATTAAGCACAAAGCTACACAATGGGCTATCTGTGCTCGGCCCACCACGGGTAACAAAACCCGGATTCTAGTGTTGTAAGTCCGCAGACATACCGCTGTGCCACGTGGGGGGCATATTCTAGATGACTATGTCAGTGTGTGTATTCTGAACCTATTTTATCATCCTGCAGGTAGACATAGTCTTCAACATAGAGCTTCTTTTGATTTATGCAATGAATCACAGCCTTTATGTTTCAATTTTGGCATACATTATGATTTGTCCATTACGATTTTAGTGACCGGGATGCAAGGGGGCCACGAAACCTTGTAAGTGTAGTGAATGCTGGTATGATTTGAAGAAATTTATAAATAAGCCTAAAGTAAAAACATAGTGCGAGATAACCTAGAGCCAAGTGCATAAATTTTATCATCCAATTTTAAATTTATATTGTTTCTGAATTAAGGTATTTATTTTTATATTACCAACATTTTTTTATAAAAAACAAACCTCTTTAATCAACAGAGACTGTAAATTAAGAAATCAACAAATATTTTTTCAATTATGTAGTTTATACATTTCATTTTATACTTTCAGTACACAGACTAACAATAATATCAGGATATACTTTTGTTGCTAAGCAACATGACATAAAAGATATTGTTGGAATGCATTGTTACCAAAATGCATTGGCTTTTCTATATATTAGAAGTCATTAATCTAACCAATATACTACAAGGTACACTATGGGGTGGTAGTACTTGCCTCATCATTTTTGATGGCTGTATGTCTATAATAAAAGAGCATATCTGTCTGTCTCTGATTTCTATTTGTAATATAAGGAACCACTTCTTTTCTCTGTGGTTTTTAGCTAGCTTGCCTCATTACTCATTAAAAAGATGCACATGTACGTGTTTGTCTGCAATTTCTATTTGTAATATAAGAAACCACTTTGTTTCTGTGTTTTTTTGCTAGCTTGCCTCATTACTCATTAAAAAGATGCGTGAACACATATGGATAAGATAAGTAATAATACCCAGATGCACACTCTCAGGATCCACTTAGTATGGGTGCAAAATTTCAGGTTCCTAGGTCATTTCCTCTTGGAGCTATGGCAGTCACATACACACACATACATGCCCTTTTGTTATTTAAAATGTTATTTATACAGTGCAAAAGATTTCATGTTAGTGTTAAAAAGTAGAAATCTACAATTTTTTTTACATAGTTCTTATTTGAAATTTAATTTTATTATATATATATATATATATATATATT
>NW_013669682.1:58932-75229 GCF_000517525.1 Limulus polyphemus
ATATTGCAAACTGAGGTGTCTATCCAAGCATTCATCTGTCCTTAGTTTGAAAAGCTGAACATGCAGGCAAGGCTCACCATTGACTTTTGAAATCACAGGAGAACAGGCATGAATAATATTGATGCCAAATTTTATTTTGCATGTAGGACATTCTACACTAAATTGTTAAGGATTAATCACACTATCATTCACATTTCAAAATGTGATGCAACTTAAAGAATAAAAATGTTGATTTATATATCTTAATGTTGAGTGGCTCATAGTATGACTGAAATGCTCAACAATTACTTTTCACGGTGGGCAGTATAAGTAGCTCACACCTTTGGCTCTGAATGAAACCAAGAGTGCAACACAATTACCCCTTTTTTAAGTCCATGTAATAATTTAAATTTATAGACTAACTTTTTTAAACTTTCATGTCACTGGTTGGGGGGGGGGGTAATTTTGCTTGTTATAAAATACAAAGATTATGCCATTATGACTTAACTGCCTCATCAGCTTCTAGTATTTAACACCATAATTGTGGTTTTATAGAAAGCTATCAACAGAAACAGAGTTATCACCCAACTCACAATCATAGTGAATTACCAATTAGTTTTATATCCAAAATTGAATATAAAAGTGGTATAAAAAGTGTGTACCAAAGAACATAGAAAATAATTTTAAAACATTTCAATATAACTTAAAAATCTAACTGAAATTTCTGAAATCATTCAACTAAATGTTGATTGGAGTAACTTAGACATCTTCTATGAAAAAAAAAAACACTATAAACTGCAGAATAAGTTTGTATTTATTTGTAAAAATTTAATGTTAGTGAAACAAATATACACTTCTTCTGGAGTTTATGGTCATTTTTTCCTCATACAAAATTTCTCAAATTAAAGGTAATGAATGTACTATAATAGTAACAACAACAACTTCTATTAACTCTATCAATATGGTGTTGGTCAAAATGACCGACCTTGCAACCACTGTATAACCAAAAGATAACCATGAAAGTATACATACTATAAATTTTAATGCATAAAATTTATCAAGCTTTTAGTTAACAGTTCAAGTATTTTGTGTACAAAAATCATATTTTTTACTAAAGATTCATCTGTCAATTAATGTCAGAGTTTGACTCGGACTCCAATTTACTGTTAAGATTAAAAATCGCTTTTTTCATCTTACAGTTTCCAAATTTCAATTGTATAACTTCTAGAACCTCCTAAATAAAGTTGTTGCTTTTTCTGTTCAACTTTATATTTTATTTGTTGCTTTCTCTACCCTAACACTATACAGACTGGGTCAATTTGACCAATCTCTACTTACTATAAAAAAAAAAAGCAAACAAAATAAACCCAAGTTACCCTTTTGCATTCTAGAATGTCTGCACATTGTAACAGACAATTAAACACTATTTATATTTACAGCCTAAGCTAATAGATTCTTTCATTTAGTTTTTTCCATTTCCAATTGAATTTTGACCCTCTCAAACAACAGTAACAGCTAATTAATATACCAGACAGCTTTCTGTGAACAACAGATCCAATTACCAGCATGTTCATGTTTGATCATTGATCACATGTATTTTATTTCATTTAAAGTTACCTACAATAACTTACTAATTTTTTACAACTTAGTTACTTTTATAACATTAAATAAAAAATATACATGAAAAAAGAAATTTAGTATCTATATCTGAAATCTTGTCTTAAAATTGACATCAAAGCTTAGCCCTAATTCAAAGTATTGATAATGTAGTCTCAGAAATTTTTAAAATTCAAATATCCAATTTATAATATGAAATATTTCCATAGATATAAAATAGAACATTCTAAACCTAACAAAAGTTAACATTTTCCTAAACTGAAAATGTATTTCCAATAATACTTACCTCCATTGACACTATAGCTATTTCTTGATCTCCAGAGTTTCCACTCTTTACCCATCTAAGTATTGAAAATGCTTACTCCAGTCTTTTCTACCCCACTCAAATGCCCTTGGCAAATTCTAATTTGCAAATATCTCCAACTTCAATGCACCCTCTATTTAAGTACTGTACATAAGCACCTCATTCAGATAAAATATTCACTTTTTCAAGACATAAACTGGCATTTAGTGGAGAGGTAGTGGGAGAGTGTCAGCAGAGGCAAGTATTATTGGAAATACATTTGCAGCTTAGGAAAATGTTATCTTCCAAAACATATATATGTCCACTGACAATATAGCTAGAATCCCAAACTGAGAAAGTGGAGGGACCAGTGCAGGCATGAACCATACAGAAAGTGTCTGTATAGAACAGAAGTGTACCAAGATAAAGATGGTGCAAGAGTGGGGGAACTGCATAACATCCAGAACAGGTATGATCTTCACCAGGAATTCAGTTCCTATATCAAAGGTGGAATAGAATATGAGTAACTGTCAGTATAGGACAGCCCCACCCAGAGAGCCAAGGTTCCACAACTCAGGGTTGGAATTAAGAGGTTGTGGTACCTATATCCCACATTGGTGGCTAGGGCTACTGGACTGCAATGTTATATATACTTTTGATTGGATCCCAACCTGTAGCCACAGAGTGATAAGTTTTGCTCCACTGGAATCACAACGAGAAAGTAAGCAACACTGAAGTGGACAAACTTTCTCCTCCACCTGAAGAAGTCCAAAAGGCAACACCTCAGGCTCGGAATGACAAGATCGTGTATGCCATACTCAACCAAAGAGACAGAACTCATCCAGTCTGGAATTATGAACATTCATCCTCACTCCCCAACCAAATGGGCAAGATGTATTCTACTTGACCCTGGAATTATGGAGAGGACATGGAACCTGTGCTCAACCAAGGACTTAGGATGGGACCACTTTGTGTTTGGAACTATGAGGAGATAGTGGACCTCCTTCCATGAATGATATACAAAACTGACATTGATCAAAGAGAAGGGCCATGCAACCCCCAACCGGATAGCTTTGTGTCAAATCTTAACCGGAATTACGAGTAACTTCCTCAGAGGCTGGTGCCACTCCTACTTACATCTGGGAAAAACATCCAAGTACCAAAGTAGGAGAGCACCCAACTTCACCCACTTCTCTAAGAGTGGAGGAGCACACTTGAACACTCTGGAGGAAATGACTCTGTTTGCTACCCCAGTGACTAGAAACTGTGGTAGTAAGGACTCCCAAGATCCATCAGTAGAGTCTGGGGGGGGGGGGGTCCTGAGGAACAATGCACAATGCTCTGGAAACTGCAATAGGGAACCAAGTTCCCTACATTTTTCAAAGCAAATTGACCCCGATTTATTCAACCTGAAGATTGGCAGAGACAAGCAGAATCCCCTTTAGCTTTATTCATGATAGTCCATGAGTGGCAGTCCATAATAAGGTAATACCATCTGGTAGGCACCTAGATGGTCTTATGGAACACCCCATTTCAACAGAGCCTGTTGCATCCTGTAGTAATTATAGTGAAAATGGTTGCTAGTGTGGAATTGAAAAGAAAAAGCACACCTGCCTGGGCAACACTAGCCACAGAGTGGGATCCAGCAGATAGCCCAATGTGGCTTTGCCATAAAATAAACAAACAAATTAACTTCAGTTAGTTACTGTTTTAGATTATTCCATGAACTGATTAATCAAAATTATAATTAAATTGATTTTCATGAAAATAATCAACTAATAAATTGATGTTTCTTATTATTACCTTTTTAAATTATCCCAACAGTTGATTAATCAAAATTATGATTATATTGACTGTCAAAAAAATAACCAACTAATCAGAGTTAGGGTTTCTGATTATCATTATTTATATTATTCCAGCTATCCAAGTAATTGAAATATTGCCATAATGTTTATTTGTTTTAAGTACAAAGCTACATAATAGAGTATCTGTGCTCTGAAGATATCAAAACCTGATTTTACCATTATAAGATTAATTTTATACTTCAAATTTGTTCAGCTTTGAGTCAGCATGGCTTCATTATTTGAGGGTCTTGGGTTCAATTCCCATTGCTACTAAGCAAAGCTACTAAGGCTATCTGTCACTGTTACTTCTTTTGAACTGCTGGTTAGAGGGAAAGCAAATGGCTGGTAGAACCCACCACTAACTCTCTGACTACACGAGTGTTTAAGTGTAAAGCTACTGTTTTTTTTACATTGTGTTATGGTCATAATTTATAATTGCATAACTGTATTTTTTATTGTTATTAAAACAGGCACAGATCTAGGAGAAGGGTCCAGAGAGTCTGGACCTCCCCATACCTCCTCCATTTCTTCCCAAAGATTAATAACTATTTTTCAATTTTGTATAACCAGCCACATAAGTTCTTAGCTGAAAACATTATCTTTGCTGATCCTTTTAAAGGACTAAATTAACTTAATTGCTCCTTGTGGATCATTGGACTTAAACTAGTTTTTTGTCCTTAAAAAAAACTGTATAATACACAAGAAGTTAGAAAGCACTGTGTAAGTTATGAGTTTTACTGCAGATAATCATATGAATAGAATACACTTTCAGTTAACTTTGAATATTTGAAATGCATCCAAGTACCTTCCTAATACTCAGTAGAGTGATAAGACAGAGATGTCACACAAACGTTTTAAAATTACTATTACCCATAATTAATACTATTTATTATTATTAATTGTAATTATCACTGGAGAATTTTAACAGCTCTTCAGGTAGAGGTTATCACATAATAATTACTTTAACAGTCAAGATGATGAAATTATATGAAGCAGATCTTACGCTATTTGCACTCCAGCTGGATCTAAATCATTTCCTGAACCTTGGTCAACGACTTTCATGGATAGGGAAATTTTCAAATCATCTTCTTCCTACGTTTTTAAATTAAAGATATAAACAAATGACACAAAACTTTGTAATGCATAATCAATAACAGTTTTTAAGTTAATGTTCTTTTTTTTAGTTCTTTTTTTATTCATTTGAGATTCAAAATCAAGGGCATGTAAATAGCATTTCAGATCTATCTTCTGTCCCCCACACCTTAAACACCTCAATAATATCCCCTCTAACTCTTCTTTTTTCAAGAGAAAACAATTTCAGAAATCTTAACCTCTCCTGAAAACCCCTCCATCCCAAGCTCCATTCTAGCAGCTCTCCTCAGAACCCTTTCCAACAATTCAATGTCCTTTCTAAGGTAAGCAGCCCAAGACTGAAAATAATACTCCAAATGTAGCCTCACCAGTGATCTATACAATGAAATTGTAACCATCTTTAGACTTGTATTCAATATTTCTGTAGATACAACTAAACTCCTATTTGCCCTACCACTAGCAACAGCACACTGCTTGGATGGCTTAAGAGACTGATCAACTACTACACCAAGATCCCTGTCTTTAATAACCTGTTAAGGTCATTCCCATCCAAATTAAACTTATAATTTAAATTATGATAACCCACTTGCATTATCTTGTATTTACTATAATTAAAACCCATCTGCCATTTATTCACTCAACTCACAAAATGATCTAAATAATTTTGTAAACAGCAACATCCTCTTTACAGCCAGCAACATCCAAGAGGAAATAATGTCAACACTACATCTCAAATCTTAAGCTTGCTTGTTTACTTTTTTTGGTGATTGCATTTTCACTTTAAGATACCCATCTTGTTTCTGCAGATTTTTGGTGAAGGTTCCTATTACCACTTTTTAAATTAACATTTTTAATAATCTTGTTTCTTTAGCTTTTTTTGCCCATCATGGACATAAATCTGTATAATAACAATACTGTCCTATTTGAAACAGTTTAGTTTAATGAAATACTTAAATGGTGTATGATGCTCTCTCAAGAAACATTGACAACCTTCAGACTGGCTTCATGCAGATTCGATGGCTATTGTTCCAGATATCATTGATAGTGGTACTGCATGTATGATCACTGTGATGCTTGGTGATACCACATGTTTTGTATATGCTTAAAAAATGTATATAGCTACTATATTTATGCCCTGTAGCTATATGGGGATTCTGTAAACACTGAATTGAAGAGACTACTAAACTATACTGGAATGGCGCATGGACTGAATTTTGTAACAACACGAGTTTTATATTAGGTCGTCCAGAAATTAATCTTTAGATGAAAAAAATCCGAACAACTTACATATCAAAACAAAACACTTATTAAATGAAATAGTCTCTATCCTTATCAATGATGCTTTTCCACCTTACAATCAGGTTGTTAATGCCATGATTAAAGAAATCATATGGCTCTGAAGCAAAAAATATGTTGATGTCCTCTTTAACACTTTTCACATTTGCATACGTTTTCCCATTAAGATGGTGTTGCAGTGAACGAAAAAGATGGTAATCTGATGGTGCCATATCTGGAAAATATGGTGGGTGGGGGAGAACTTCCCAACCCAACTCCATTATCTTGTGTTGCGTCAAATGTGTCACATGAGGACATGCATTGTCATGGAGAAGAAGAACAACTTTCTGATTGACAAGTGAAGGGCGTTTCTGATGAAGGGCTTGATTTAAATGTTCCAGTTGCTGACTATAGATCTCTGCATTGACAGTTCACTGTGGGTTGAGGAGTTCGAAATGAATTACTCCTTTGATGTCCCACTAAATGCAAAGCATAACTTTCTGCAGATGGAGTCCAGATTTTGGAGTCCATCTGGTGGTTTTTGTCTAGGACTAAGCCATTGTTTTTGGCATTTAATATTCGCATATAGGATCCATTTTTCTTCACTGGTGACAATTCTGTCCAAAAATGGTTCACATGCATTATGCGCCAGAAGAGACAAAGCAACATTCACACATTGGAAATGATGATCATCAGAAAGTTCGTGAGGCACCCAAACACCTTCTTTATGGAGTTTTTCCATGTTCTTTAGATGCTTACGTATTGTTTCATGAGAGACATGAAACTTCAGGGCCATTTCACGAGGGTGTTGCCCTGGGTTAGACTCAACAAGCATCTTCAGAGCATCAAAATCAATTCCAACATGTCGGCCCCTGCCATCACAATTTTTAAGGCTAAAGTCACCTGAACAAAATTTGCTGAACTATCGTTGACACTTACAAACGTTCAAAACATATCCATAAACTTCTTTGATATTCTTTGTAGCTACAGGGTGGTTAATGAAAGTGTTCCAAAACATGACAATAATTTCTTCATGACATAATACATGCATGCACATGCAATGCATGTTGGCCAGTATTTATATCTATCTATATACGTGCAGGCTTTATAGATTTCCTAAATTCTAAAGCCATATATATAGATAGCTATATGAAATTTTCTTGTTGTATAGATGCATGCATGTAGATTCAATGCAAATATTAGACAGTGTGTCATAATATAATAACAAATGTATACAAATATTTCTTATAGTTGTTATATTTTCCCCTTACTCTTCCTACTTTGTGCTGGCCATAGTAAGGGCATTCACGGTTTTGCTGCAGCTTGCCAGATTTCCTCTTAAAGTGACATTCTGCACAATCTACACGGTTGAAAACATGTTAATTAACAATTATGAATTGATTATATTAATACTAGTGAAATTATCCAACTTTGCTTGCATTATTAGGTTGATATATTCTAGATGACTATGTCATTGTGTGTATTTTGAACTTATTTTAGCATAGAAGAACAGCCAAGAATATTTTAAACATATTTATATTTCCCAGAAATATAAAAATTGGCATAAATGTACAATAACAACAAAATTATTATAGATAATTACATATGCCACTATACTCCACATTATCTAACCTATCTTATAGCCAGTGTGTGACACATCACACTTGATTTCTTAAAATAAGAGAAGTAATAAAAGCCAAAATGCATTTATCAAGGTAGAATAGTTTGTATAGTATCTGCCCATTATGATTTTAGTGACAGGGGTGTTTAAGGGCCATGAAGGGGGTTGTGTGAAACCTTGTAAGTGTAGTGAATGTTAGTATAATTTAAAGAAATTAATATACAACCTTAAAGTAAAGACATAGCGTGAGATAACCTAGCCTAGAGCCAAATGCATAAAATTTACCATGCAAGTAAAAATATCAATCCAATTTTAAACTTAAATCATTTCTGAATTTAATCAACAGAGACTGTAAATTAAGAAATCAACAAATATTTTTTCAATTATGTAGTTTATACATTTCATTTTATACTTTCAGTACACAGACTAACAATAATATCAGGATATACTTTTGTTGCTAAGCAACATGACATAAAAGCCATTGTTGGAATGCATTGTTACCAAAATGCACTGGCTTTTCTATATATTACAAGTCATTAATCTAACCAATATACTACAAGGTATACTATGGGGTGGTAGTACTTGCCTCATCATTTTTGATGGCTGTATGTCTGTAATAAAAAAGCATGTCTGTCTGTCTCTGATTTCTATTTGTAATATAAGGAACCACTTTTTTTCTCTGTGGTTTTTTGCTAGCTTGCCACATTACTCATTAAAAAGATGCACATGTATGTGTCTGTCTGCGATTTCTATTTGTAATATAAGGAACCACTTCTTTCTATGTGGTTTTTCGTTACCTTCCCTCATTAAAAAGATGTGCATGTGCATGCACACACACACATGGATCAGATATGTGATAATGCCCAAGTGCACGCCCTCAGGGTTCACTTAGTATGGGTGCAAAATTTCAGGTCTCTAGGTTCTTTTCTCTTGGAGCTATGGCAGTCACACTTCTTTTCTATATGGTTTTTGGTTAGCTTGCCTCATAAAAAGGTGTGCACGCACATACATGTGGATAAGTGATGATAGGCAGGTGCACATCCTCAGGGTCCACTTAGTATGGATGCAAAGTTTCAGATTTCTAGATTCTTTCTTCATGGAGCTATGTTGGTCATACACACACACACACATTATTATTATTATTGTAGATACCTTCTTCCACTGTGATGATCCCAAACTGTGGTGGGCAGTCATTGCTACATACTTTATCTGAAACTATTTTCTAAATAAAATATATAGCTATAAAATTTCTGTCTCACTTTCACCATTTCCTGCTTGTACAATTCTTGCCACTCCTTACAGTTAACTTATAGGACAGCTACTCTATCTGCAGTATCTATAAAATTCTCAATCTTGTAGTATTGACTATAATTTGACACTTAGCAACAGCCATCATTGTGATTGCTCATTCAATGCTCAAGCTTGGTGTTATCTTTTAAACTATGGCTTAGAGACTTCTGTTGTGGAAAACAGCATAGACATTTGTATAATGTTTTACACATTTGTATAACATGGCCCAAATCAATCACGCCGTAGACTAAAGAACTGTTAATCTGTGACATCAATACAGTTGCAACAATAAGTTAATAATCACTATGGTACATGTGTCATGCCTGCCATATAAACATTAAATTACATCCACGACATGTATATTAGATTATGAGGTTCCTTATAAACCACAAACTACATTAAAAATTATTGGTTGTCAACAGTTATAGAGCTGCTATTATTTGCTAGGTAGTCAAATACACTTGAAAGTACCCTGCACAATGATGCATTTAGTAATATTGCCCAGGTTTTATTACAATACTCACAGCCATTTTTTATTGTAGGTCGGTAAGACAATATTAAATAATAATAATAATAATACAGAACAAATGTGCAATTCCTATTATGAACCACTATTGTGGTTCATGATATACAAGATAATTTTTATTTCCAAGTACCCACATTTTAATTTGCAATAGTTAGTTACTATTGATGCCTGCTTCACATTCAAAATTGTACATCTACTTACAGTTACATTTTAATTATTCTCTAAAGTAGAATGGCTCTATGTCAATTTATAAGGCCTATTCAAAAGAAAATGTGGAGTTTACATGTTTTCCATAGAGAGCAACAAGTCAGTGACTACTGTAGTGAGCTAACATGTGACAGTCATTTTGTAAATTACAAAAATATAACCACACTACTTATTGGATGTCATTTGCACTTAACTTTATATTTAAACATTCTAGTTTGTATTCAGAGTTAGGTAAAAAAAATATCAAATGTCATCATTTAAAGCATTTTTTAATACATTAGGTTTTTATTCTTTATTCATCCACAAATCAAAAAGTTGCTTGACCACAGAGCAGCAGTGAGTATTAGGTGTCATTGAAGTGAATATTTTCAAACACTGAAAATGTATTTCAGATATATATTCATATATTCAGTGCTGCCCTCTATATGCAAACGTTTTTGCTCACCACTAGCCTTGAGTCTCACATAATCTAATGTCTTTCCACATGATAGTGCTGCATTGTTGCATGCAAATGAGCATGCCACAACCCTTCACCAATAGGAGTGTAACAATGCCTCCTAGTGCAGCTGGCTCCCTCTATACTGATTGTTCAATCATTACTTCCAGATTAGACAAGAAATTAAGATGCACCAGAATGGAGGTATCTGTCAGAAATACATTTTCAGTTTTCGAAAATGATAACTTCCAATTCAATATGTAACCTTTTCTCACATATAGGTAAGAATCTCACAGTGAAGTAGTGGAGGGACTAGTACAAAATTTTTCCTATATCAGCCCTCTTTGGCAAGTATCCAAAGGGAACTCAATAAGCATGACACTCTATACCATGGAACATTATAGGGTTAGACCCTTAGAAGACTGAACCTTGTCTGTACCAGGATATACTCTTCACTTGGAAAGGAAGGGACGTGTCACAAAAAGATGGAATATACAAACAGTCCAGAACCTGTATCAGGGTTATGAAAGTGCTGTAAGTGTAGTATGGCTAAGGCATATCAGACTGTACATGGTGGGTCAACTCTAGTTCAAAATCAGGTGGCACTGGGAATTTTGCTTTCAGGCCATGGTAGGAGGATGGTCCCTACCATCTTTTCCTCAGGTCCAGTGAGGAAGAACAGGAATTTAACATCCTTCACCAATCCAACAGTAGACCACCTGGGAACCCAACATCCGGGTAGTGTTATGGGAGAAAGGTAGTCAGAGGAGTGAACTGTACTACACAGAGAGAACACCACTGCCTTACTCTCCACTGAATGGAATTGGGCACAGCTTCCATGGTCCACTACCGCAGTGGCTAGAAACTAGTAAGTGGCAAAGACTCCCATACTCCATTAGAACAAAAAAAACAGGGCAAAGAATGACAAGGAAAATCTTATTTTTAACTAGGCATGAAGGATGTGCAAGGATCCCTTTCTTGCTTTACTCATGATAGTCCGCAAGTGGGTACAGTCTGGATCAGGCCTTTTTTAAGATAATGATCAGCATGAGGACCCCTCAAGCTGCCTTATAAAATACATCATCTCATGGGTGAGCATTATACCAAAAATGGATGGTCCTACAATGTGCAGATTTAAGTATACCCTGGCAGAAAACACCACTGAGTGGGATCCTGTAAAATATGAGGGGGCCCTGGAAAAAATTTAGTAAAAATGAAAAACTTATCCAGTCAGAGACAGTATGAAGTGTGGAGAATAGCAATCAGAAGTAGTCTATAGCCTAAAGACGAAGAAATTATCAAATCATGTACATAATGTGAAGAACGTCTACATGCCAGCCTGAACAATCTCCTCCAATGGATGATAGAAATAAACAACCAAAGAGTTAGAGAAAAACAGGAGAAAGATCACAAGTGAATGAAGGATTTCATGGAATGAAGAAATGAAATTAGGAACCATGAAAGGGAAAAGTGCAAGCCAATTAACACTGGACTGCATGGGCAGGACAGAGGAGGTGATCAGGATCCATATGAGAATAAAGATGAAAAATGGAAAGGAGAAACATAGGTGTGAACACAATATTACCCTCATGCACTACAATCCTTTTTGGGAGAAAAGCATGATCTGAATAGAGAAGAATATAGGAGTAATGAAATAAAATGTGAGAAGAATCAGTAGCATACATATGAATTAATGTTGATGACCACAGGTGAAAAGAAAGAGGAAATATGTTTTAAGGGAGAGAGGGTATAAGGAATAGGATGAAAAGTAAGGGCATGGAACACAACATCAATGTCCCTGTCAGAGAGGCTAGAAGAACAGGGAGAGCCAAGGAGATGAAAGGAACATAAGAGCATATATAGTAAGGAGAAAACAAATTATGATGGAAACAGTAAAACCAGAATACAGCAGAGAGAGCCACCTCATACCCAGCAACTACCAAGACAGATAAGCCCTGGCCAAAGAGCTATGTGGATAACTCAGACAGATGGGGGAATGGAAGAACAAAAATGGAAAAAGCATTATATAGTGGCCAATGGCAAAAATACACCATTTCCATTGATACACCATAAGGGAGAACAGAAGAACAAAATGGGAAGGGAGGAAAAAAGTCCAGAATATAATGCAACAAATCCCACCCCTGAAGCCAGGGCAACAATATGGCTGGATGGAAGAGAGAAATACGAATCTGAAGAAGTGAATAGAAGGAAAAGGGGGGGATGTCAGAAGGCTCAAAAAAAACAAAACAATGACTGACCCAGCCAATAAGGTGCCACCAGTAGGACCCAACATGGAGTGTAATGTATGAAGAAAAGAACGTGAGGGAGGAGACAAATAAGGGCTAAGAATAAAGGAATAGGCTTGACCAGTCCTGACAGAATATATATATATATATATATATATATATATACTACCTTAGTGATGATGCATGCAGAACAGGAGATCAGAGTATAAGAAACCTAGCATTGTTGTAAATGGAAAAGGCATCAATGTGAGGGGTGCTGAGACATGAGTAAAACCACTGAAAAACACAACAATTGAGGGACAACTCCATGAGAAATTTTTTTTGTTGTTTTTTTCGTCTTCAGAGATAATCTACAATAAGATTTGTTGCACCAAAAATATGACAAGCCACAATGTGGATTTATTGAGAACAGGCCCAGAAGAGAAGGTTAAGTGAGGGTTGGGAAACAATGAAAGCTTAACTGAATGCTTTCCTGGTAATTGATATAGGATACCACAGTTGAGTTGTCTGAATGGGTCATTACCAAGTGGCCTCGTACAAGTGGAATACATGGATCCAAACCTGATTAACCGCTAAAAGTTCCAAGAGGTTGATATGAAGGGTTGATTCCTTAATGTTTACCTTACCGGAAATCACAAAAGAATCAAGACAAGCACCCCACCCCATTAAGTAAACATATAAAAAAAAAAAATGTAGATCCAAACAGGAAAGAGAAAGAGGAACACCATCCATAGTATTGGTCCTGTTGAGCCATCAGAAGAAACAACCAGAAACATCAGAATTAAAAGTTATCACCAAGTTCAGATCAAGTATCTAAGGGAATATCTTAAGACACTTATGCCTTAGTTAGAAAGGCAATTAAATTATAATAGTTAAAAGACAATATTTTCTTTGTGCATATTATTATTTTGTGTTTTTAGGTGCATATTTGAAATAAATAAAAAATATTTAATGTACTAGTACTATCATTATAAAACAGTTGGTTTTTCGTTGGTGAGTCAACAACAACAAAATAGGCTAAATGTAAGTACTAAATTTCATATTTTTTATTTATTGTTATAAAAGTAATTAATATGTAAAATTTAGGAACTTGTTGAATTAAATAACATTGTATTGCAGGATTATTAGTTAGACATGTTTGTAGAACAATAATATAATAAAATGAAATAAAAACAGATGTAAACTGTTATGAGCCTTCAGTTGTTTAGTATAAATAATTATAACACATGTATTCTGTTACAATCTGCAGTCATACTAGAAAGAAAAAAACAAAGAATTACTTTGATTTATTTTGTATATTTTGTAATACTTACAAGGCTGGTCAAATTGACCGAGTCTGTATAGAGTTAGGGTATAGAAAATAAGAGATAAAATAGTTTTACTAAAAAAACGTTTGATATTCATTTAGGAGTTTTTTTTTTGAGGTTATGCATATTAAATTTGAAGGCTTTAAAATGAAAAAAGTATTTTTGATCTTAACATTAAAATCACCTTGCACTCAGCCTAATCAACACTCTGACTCAATATATTCATAGACAAATCTTTAGTAAAATATTTATTAAAAATTTGATTTTTTGTGTACTAAATACTTGTAATGTTTACTACAAGCTTAGATAAATTTCGTGAAGGTGCACTAAGTAAACTGGAAATTACAGTAATCATTAATTCTTCAGCAAGAGACTGAGCCTATGTGCATAGGATTAAGACTGTCCATTGCTATCCACTTGGAATACCCCCCTCTTTTTTTTGTGGACACCATCATCAGCATAACATTTCCAAATCTTAGGTTTCAAGTTACTTGTCTGTTGGGCACTTGTTTCAAAATCTTCCAAGAAAATGTTGCTGAGAATAGGTAATAGAGGTGATCCCATAGGAGGGTCACTAGTTCCTTCATAGAAATTGATTTGAAACTGAAAGTAGGTGAAGTTAGTGTAGAAGGTCAGAAATTCTAACAGGCTGAGATTCATGTGAATGTGTAGGGCCCTGTGTGCTGTTAATCTCTCAAGTATCAAGTGAAGGACAACATTGATGGTAATGCTGAGGAACACATTAGTGACATTAATACTGACTAACAAATCTGAAGGATGAATGGAGAATGTTTTAGAGATCTCTATAAATGTTTGTGTTCTTGATTCTGGCTGGTGAATTAACAGTTGAAGGATTAAGAAATTTTGTAAGAAATGTGACTGTGTTATGGCATGGTGAGTCTATGGCACTGACAATAGATCTAAGAAGAACATCAAGTTTACGTATCTTGGGTAAACCATAAAGTTGAAGTAGGTTGCTTCCATTATTTATTAGAGTTCAATAGTTTTCAGGTTCCAATCTCTTGACAATTTTGTAAAGTTCTTGTACAGTTCAGGTAGCAGGGGTCTTTTTTTCAATTCCTTGCAAGGTCCTATCCATATAATGGGTTGTAGTTTTTTTTCATAAGCCATTTTGTTGAATAGAGCTGTTCACTTTCCTTTGTCTGCCAGTATAATACAAATAGCAGGATCTTTTTGAAGATAAAGAAAGGCTGTTCAATTGTGATTGGTTAGATCTGAAATACAGGTGGATCCTGATTTACAAACACCCGGTTAACAAAAATTCAAAGTTACAAAAAAATCTTTTGTACCAAACCACAAAGTTACACATTCCCCCCCCCCCCCGAGTTACGAATTTTTGGGGGTGTATTTTTTTGCCAATTTCTTTCTTACAATATTATCATTATTTATGTATATATCCTAATTTAACCTAAAAGATTCTAAGTTTTACATTTTTAGTTACTTCAATAATAATAAGTAAAGAATAAACAAGAAGAACATGGAATATATCACTCACCTGTGTAATCTTTTTTTTTTTGCAATTGACTATCCTTCTATGTTAGTTCTAATACTTCACATCAATGCTACTGGTCCACAAAATATTTTTTTCATTAAGTAAATAATACATGGAATAATTTCATGTGAACAGCTGAGAAACACTTCTTTCTGAGAGAACTTTTCTGGCTCTCTAATCACATGACTTGAGCCATTAGAAATTCAATTTTAGCTCCCCTACTATGCTCGTGTGGGAAAAACAATTTTCTCATTAGCTAAATTGTCAATTATCTCTAAGAACACATAGGATGAATCATACTTTAATCAATTAATTGTATTCTAGGCTTTTTATTGGTTATAAATTTAATAGGACTCAGCCTCAGAAACATTTATTAGCAAATTGTAAATCAGAGCAAGTCAAAAGTGGGCATGGCAAGAGGTTCTTGCATTTTCACTGATTGCTATTTAGTTCAATAAGATTGAAGGATATAAAAATATAGATTGAAAGATCAATGAAGAAATTATACAGAATATTTTACGCAACATTTCGTTGTTTAGCTCTCTCAACACAGGCTCGGTCAATTTGACCAACCATATGACCTCTTTCTACTCGATTAAAGTCTTTATAGATTTAATACTTCTTACTTTCGATATAGTGTGTATATATATATCTTCACAAATTTTGGCAGTCTTTCAGTTCATATTATAAGTCTTTCACATACAGAAAAAATCATTTTTTAAGTATTTTTAATAAAATAAAAATTTGACCATTGATATATTGAGTATTTGTTTTGAATAGTCCATGTGCAAAGTAATTTTCATGTTAAAATTAAAAATACTTTTCCTCCTCTCCTTTTCCTTTGTATAATCCTTAAAACCTCCTAAATACATTTCAAACGTTTTTTTTCAGTAAAACTTTATAGTTTATGTTACTTTCTCTACCCTATCTCAAAACTGAATCAGTCAATTCGACCGACCTTGTAACAACCAAAAAAAATATTTAAATAAACCTAAATTACCCTTTTTTATTTCTAGAATGTCTTCAAATTGTAACATGAAACTACATTCGTTTATCCTAAG
>NW_013669682.1:76041-84531 GCF_000517525.1 Limulus polyphemus
TCGTAAACTATTATTCATCTATTGTAATTAAATTTTATGTTTTATTGCCCTTTAAACCATGTCTAACTATTATCCGTGCCTAATATAAGTTGTTAATCACTCAGGGAACATGCAGCTCATGTAAAGCTATCAAATTACATTACCCACAAGCTGCTTGCATGCGTGTCTCATGAACCATTTTAATTATATTATTATTATTACTTATTTTACCTAATCTAGTCTTAAATAACTTTAAAATATCCGTATTTTTAGATTTTAGTTACTTATAATAAATAAAGAATAAATATTAAAAACGAGAAATATAGTACTAACCCAATCGTCCTTTTTCTTGATCTTGGGTTTTCAAAGAGAGTTAACCCTAATTTTTTATACTATAGATAGTAATGCACTTAATTTTTATTTAATTAAATAATGCACCAAAGAATATAAACTAACAACATGCAAAAAGTTGACAAATTCACTTACCTCTCAAAATTTTCCTGGCTTTCTAACTATGTGACAAGAGCCATTACAAATTCATCCAAGCTAGTTGTTAACTTTCCCACAGGAACAAATCTTGTACTATGAGTGAAATTGATGATATTCTATTCTGAACACAATGTTATACAATACATCATTTGGTAGATGAAAACCTTGACTTTCTATTGGTTATAAGTAATATATAATGAAATGTAAGAGAGAACTATTAATGAATTGTGAAAGAGAGAATGTGACAGGTGGGTGTGGAAGGAGGGGTCTAATTTTCTATTCGATAGCGCTGTAACCAAACAAAATTGAAGGCTATAAAAATTATGGTTTGTTTGAGCAATAAAAATTTTATAGAGAGTATTTTATGTTTAATTTCATACATTTATGAGGGGTGGTGGATAAAATAGGGATGATGATATGCTAAGAAAAAACATGTCACATGGGTCACACTAGTAGAAATTCAGGATTTTTTAAAATATTGCCTTGTAGAATTAAGAACTTAAAACTTGTATACTATTAAAATATGGATCATTAGCTAAGATTTTATGATATTCTAATTGGCATAACATAAACCAAAAGTAGTTTAATGAAATTTTGAATGTAAGACACTAAAACCTTGTGTCATATGCAGTAAAGGGTACCCAGGGCAATAGGGTTAAAGGGGTGGACAAAAAAAATCCAGAAGAAGAAATGACTCAAGAACAAATATTCAAATTCAACACTATGGTAATTTGAGATTGTTTTTAAATATTTTCTTATATAACTGTGAACATAAAACTTATATAATAGTAAAAGTTGAGTTATTATCTATAGTTTGATGTCAAGTTTGTTCACAGATCATGGTAATTATGTAGTTTTATTAAATGTTGAATGTAACTCACTAAAACTTCATGACATGCACAGTTTGACCAGCTCGTGTGCTAAGAGTTCATACCACTTTGGCATCTGTTTACAAACCCGGCACATCTTGTTTGAATCGTGGAAGGTGACAACCAATTGACATCTCTAGTTTTATTTAAATTGTACTCTGCCTTTAAATCCAAAATGACTCGTAAGCATACTGCAACTGATTCTAGTGCAAGCAGTAAGCCAAAAAAAGCAAGAAAAGCCATTTCAGTATCAACAAAACTGGAAATCATCAAAAAGTTTGATGAAGGCCAGAGACTTGCAAAGATTGCCAAAGCATTCAAGTTCTCACCATCAAGAAAGAAAAAGTTATCCAAAGTGCTAAGTCTTCAACACCTGCATTTGCTAAGTTATTAACTAGGCATTGTAAAAGGTAGTACTCAGGTGAGCTTAATTGTTGGAGTTTCAATTAAAACTACCCTTTACACCAAATTTATTTATTGGAGGATTTGTCGTGATGAGTGGAGCCACAAGTCGCTAACTCGAGGAGTTTACAGTTAGACTAAAGAATACGAGTCTCAGACCAACAGTATACACTCAAAATAATACTTATTTAACATCAATTACTTATTATAAAACCATTACACAGTTAAAATATGAGTTATCAAACAATTACTCATAAAAACTTTACTGTCTAGATTTAATATTTCTTACACTAGCTGATCAAGAGAGAGAGACTATACTTACAGTAGAGTTGGGGTTTTGGAAGCTGTAGCAACGTTAGTAAAATTCAATTTCATTTTCAGTTTGGAGAATTTCTTCCTGGAGAGAACTTCGGCGGGAGCTGATTTTTCAGCCTCTGCCATGGGTTTTTAAACTCTAATTTCCTTGTGTTAATTCGACCCACTAAATAGGACACAGCATCACCCACAAGTAGTCTTGTGCTCCTATTGGATACTTTAGGGGAATTCCTGGGTTAATCCAGAACCTAAACCAAAACTCTCAAGTTATTGGTCAGAGATAAGTGGTGTTAGCCGGCCGCCTATCTACTTGTACTGCTACACCCATGTGCTGTAGCTAATACTGCCTCAAAGTGCCGATATGATTCACCAAATCTAAACTTTTCTGCACCTTTCCTAGTGCTAAGAGAGTGAGGCCAACACTTCATCAAACTGTCACATGTATTGGCGTTCACATCCTGTTTGTTATGCAATAGTTCTTACTAACTCTGCTATTGACCCTGGGTCACTGATTTCCAGGCTCGCCTCTCAAACTTATTTTTAAGTACTGCACGTGTTTTGCTGCTTACTTCTGAATGATGCCTCTTGTATAACCAAGTTCCTGTTTATTAATTTCTCAAGGCTTATTTCGTAACACAGGCGTCCCATTGTCACCTCTTTTTCTTTTTATATCTATCTTTACTTGCTTGCTTGTATTAAAACCCTTAAGCTTTTATTCTAAGTACTTTTAAGCGTCCCATTGTCACCTCTTTTTCTTTTTATATCTATCTTTACTTGCTTGCTTGTATTAAAACCCTTAAGCTTTTATTCTAAGTACTTTTAAGTATTAAAACTCTTGAAGCAATTGTGAAATTTCCTCGAAAATTTCAAGTTGCTTCAGCATTGCCCTGACATAACAGAAGAAATGGACTGTCTATTAGTTCTATGAGTGGATGGCATGAAGCAGCAGCAGGAAAAGGCACTTTGATTATTTGAAGACCTGCAGAAAAAAAGAACAGATAAAACAAGGAACTAGTACAAATACTAAAGAAACTACAACTTTTACTGCAAGCAAAGGCTGGCTCCACAGATTTATAAAAAGGCACAATCTACAAAGCCTAAAGATGACAGTGAGGCAGCAAGTGCTGACAAGAAAGCAGCAGCAGTGTACCTACTAGTTCTAAGATGTATTATCGAACAAGGAGGATATACAAACCATCAAGTTTTCAATGCTGACGAGACTGGTCTATATTGGAAGAAGATAGCAGACAGGACAGTCTTGTCAAGGGAAGAGAAGTCAGCACCAGGTCATAAAGCTTTCAAAGACAGTTTCCCTAATTCTGGGAGGCAATGCAGAGGGTGATTTTAAGTTGAATCAACTTATGATTTACCATTCTGAGAATTCACAGGCACTTAAGGGGTATGTCAAGACCAATCTGTTTGTCATTTGGAGGTCCAACAAGAAGGCTTGAACAATAAGAAAAATTTTCGAAGTTTGATTTACCAACTTTTTCTGCCCTGCAATTGAGAGATATTTTTCTATGCAAAGTGTTTCCCATAAAAGATTGCTGCTTGTCAACAACGCACCAAGCCACCCAATCAACAAACATTTGTGTGGAGTTTCTTCCCCCAAACACCACTTCTTTTATCCAATGCATGTATCAAGGGCTCACAGCTACTTTTAAAGCATATTACTTACAATGCATATTCAGACAAATGATCAAGGCAGTGAAAAGGGAGAGAAACACCTCGATCAGAGATTTCTGGAAATCATTCAACATCAAGGACACCACAGACCATGCAGCAGAGTCTTGGAAGGAAGTTACCACCTCAAATATGAATGGAGTTTGGAGAAAACTGTGGCCAGAATGTGTGCACAATTTTCAAAATGTCCCTAATACAGAATCTGTTGTTAAAGAAACTGTGTCATTAGCACATCATGTTGATTTTAATGGAATTGAAGATCAAGACATCAATGACTTAATGCCATCACACCATGAACAACTGATCAATGAAGAACTTATAAACAATGACCAAGATCGAGCTACTGATGAAAAGAAAGACAATGATGAACCAGAGACACAATTGGTTTTAACACGAAAAATTCTGTCATTCTTTTATTCTCCCTATTTGACCAAGCTGTGGAAATCCTGACTAAAAATAACCCAAATTATGACTGATAATGCCTTAAACTTTAATGCAATACTGAAAGTGCCCTAATCTCATATAAAGAACTTTATAAAGAAAAAAGTAAGTGAACAACATTAGCAGCATTCTTCAGCCAACCAAAGTCTGCACCACTGCTTCCAGCTGCATCTCTTCCTAGTCACGACAATGATGTTGACACTCCTGCTCCAATGGTTTCTCCTGCTCAAGAGGATGACTGGGAAGCAGATCCTTCTGCCCCTGTCTTTATTGATGAACTACCATCAACACTACCAAGTGATGAAGAAGATGTTGACTCACCTACTCCAATGGATCCTCTTGCCAGTCCTCCTGCAGCCCATGATGATGACTGTGAAGCAGAAGTTCATTCTGCCCTTTCTCCTACCAGCCAGTAACATCATTTAATACCCTCCACCCACACCATCACCTCATGTGTCAACCACTCTACTTTCTTGTACGTACAGTACTTAATTTGGATTTAATAAATTTATCAATTCCTTGTTTACCCCAAAAACTATCATTAAAATATGTTCACTGTCAGTTTATTATGTTTTGGCTTTTTTTTTCATTTAGAACATATCTCCAATTATATAATAGTAGTCAATGAGAAAATCTACCTTGCTTTACGAAATTTCACTTACGAAAGATTTTTCTGGAACATAACCCTTTCATAAAGCAAGGTCTACCTGTAGATGGTTTTTGTTGCCATAGAGTGTTGGAAGATCTTGAGCAGCTGTCTCTTTGGAGGTTATAATTTCAATGGTCAGAATGAGTGAAAAGAAACTAGGACAAAAAGAAAGAACCTGTTCTTCTGTAGTAGTTAGGGTTATGGAATTCAGGTTTTTGACCTCTTGTGAAATGTTGATGTTTTTCCTGTTATGCAAGGTAAGCTGGTCCAATTTGTGAATGTGTTTTTACTTAACTGTTTCTGAAATGTAGTTCAAACTGTGGTTAGTTGTGCCGAGAACTTGATTAAAATCTTCTTGGTTCAATGTGATTATAAGGGGGTTTTTAAGATAATTTAAAACATGCTCTAAATATTTTCGTTTTTGTCTGCAAAGCTGAATAGTCTTCATGACTAGTTTTACTGAGGTATCTTGAAGGATCTTTTCAATATCAGGAGATGGAATGAGAGGCTGGAACTTAATTTGCAAACACATAGATTGAACTTGTACATCTCTAAATTTGATGAGCAAAGTAAGGTGGTTGTTGAAGCATGCAAGTGAGTTGAAGAGGTGACTTTATCTATTGAATATTTTCAAGACAGTCAGTCCATAATAGCTCCTAATATGTTATTTCAGCAAAACTTTAATGGTCTGCAACTGCCTGTTGAAAGAATAAGATGATGTTTCAGCTTCTATTCTGAGACCTTCTCCAGGTTACTGTAATTACTTGCATTGTGTCTTATAAAGGTAAGTGTGGCCATGTGATAAAGCTCAGGCTGCGTGGGTTGAGTGAGCGTGAAGATTGGCAAGTGTTATCAGTAGAACTGTGATGTCATCATATGTTGTTAAAGCAATTTGTGTACACGACTTCTGTCACATTTCCAGATGGAGATCCTTCTTGATAAAGTTGTGTACTGCTACCTGGGACAGCTTTTGCTACTGACTTTTTCTTTTTTGCTACTTGATAGTCTACCACTAGATGTCATGGAGTGCTTGGAACCCAAATAATTCACGCACTGAAAAACCATCCTATTCAATTCCTAAATGAAAAACCCACCATTCAAAGTATTGTTTATGATATATTAATAATATGCTAAAAATGATACCAACATTTCTGGTAAAACAATTCAAAAATTTCTATAACAGCAACTTTTTTGTCTCATCTCAGTGGGGATAACCCCTAGATGGTTCGGACTATTGTTACAAGATTTCTTCAGCTTACTTGACTGTTCTATATGTATCCACTTTTGATATTCCAATAAACATATACACATTCTTTATAAATGGTAAACATGTCATGCACATACTTAAATATCTTTTAAACCAAATTCAACCCAACAGATGGTGTTACATATCGATGGATAGACATGCAACAGTTTCTAAAGGTAAAATATATATACCTTATACAGGTATAATGTAAAAAATAAACAAACAAGAGTATTAGAAAATTTAGAATTTTAAAATGAAGTAGGGATCCTGCTACAAAAAGTAATGAAACAAGAATTAAAACCACAATCACAAATTTATAAAATGTAATCCCTACTTTGGCAGCTTTATACATTCATCTGTAGGCTAAAGTAAGGATTACATTTTACAAATTTGTGATTGTGGTTTTTGTTCTTGTAAAAGTTATAGCTATAAGGGATATATGCTATACTGAAGGTATCTAGAAGTTGTGCCCATTCCATGGACATATAAAACCCGAACAAATAAATAGGAAAAATATATCAAAATTTTAAGAAAAAGCAGTGATTGTTGGCTATTCGTAAAACTGATATAAGAAGTATCCAAAACAAAATAAATGCTGCAAAGAAAAGTAAACAAACAAGTAAAGTTATAGCAATTCTACAAATAACCAATGATCTCTACTTTCAGTTAAAATTTTGATTATTTTTTCTTGTTTATGAAGTCAGCACTTTGACCCAGTACAGAATATAGCCATCTACTGAACATGGTTTAAAGCTTGTAACAGGGGTGATTATATACACATAGCTTCATAAATCAATGAGTTGTGACACCCTGCAAAGCATACCCCAGCATAACAGCAACCAACTGAGAAGATACTCTTGTTAATAAGTTTGAGGTAAGACCTCCAAGCAAATTCATGCAAAAACGCTTGCATTTAATAGTCTCCAGGGAGACACACTGTGAGTGCTGTCAGATCCACTTGTTTAAATTAGCAAGCCCCAGTTTTGACCTGATCACTGATTTTAAAGTGAGGAAGAAGGAAGTTTAGAGCTCTCTGGGCTTTGCATCATTTTATGGATGCTATATGACTAATATAAATACTTCTTTTCATTTTAGGTGAACTAAGGATTATGCAAATACATTCCAGTCACTACAATTGCCTTGATTAATGCACTGGTGTTGGCTTATCTGAGTAGAGATGTTCCATTCATCCTGAATATACCTGCCAGCAACTGTGAAATCAAATTAATACTATTGCAAATACAAGATGGTACAGAGATGTTATTGCATGCATGAGTCAAAAACACAAGCATCTACCATTGCTGTACAATGAAGAAAGTATTGTTTTTTCAACTAGTGGTATGATTGAGTTAATCAGGCATTACTGAAGTGGTTGATGAACTTTAAGGAACCAGAAAAAATGACTGCATACTAGTTCATAAAATTGATGGAGTACAACAGTACTGTTGAACAATGATTATCAGGGCTTGATTTTAAGGAAACTTCCAGGATTTTTTTGGACAACTTGACCTGTATCAGAGGTTGTCTGGTAAGCTGTATAGGTTGTCTGAAAAAACAAAACAAAAAGCATAGACCCTAAAAAAAAAATCCAATTACAACAATATTTATGTACAAGACCCTATAAAATACATCTTTTTTATATCTTATTTATTTCCAAAAAGTACAGTTAATGTTTAGTTGGCAATTTTGCACCTTTATTCAACTAATCTTTGATGCCATATTTCTCAGGAAATTTCATTACATTTGAAAAGAATAAGCCCAAATCATGCTAATGTTACATAGTATCTTAAGGAAACAGTCAATGACCTGTAAAACTTTTAAATAGAACAGCAATCTTGGCCAATCTCATTCAATGTTTTCATTCTAACCAGCTTGGCCTGCCTGCCCACCAAGTACAGTAAAGTACAGTCTGTAGTAAGACTAGACTTGTATCAAAACTCTCACATGTACTTCTATTACCGTACTATAATACATACACAAAGCCTGAGCACTGCACATGTACACATACACACACACATACTGCTGATATGTATTGTCATTCATACTTGTAGTTTGTATTGACCTCGAGAGAAAGGCAAAGCAAGCTACATTTTATTTATTGTTATTCCATTTCATACTGATCAAAACCTTTCATAAAATTTCATTTGACAGTTATCATTATTATGGTCTGTTTAATCCATGGATATTCCCGCATTTCTCATGGTAGCTAGGCCTTCTGTATTTTCTAGACTTGATTGTTTGTGTCTGTCTAATGTTAGCCTTAGGCCAATATGTGCATAATCAAAAATGTGTCAATGTTTCAATTATGAGTTATATTTTGTAAATTTGAAGGTTTATAGGGAAGAAGTTGAGACAACCATGTTAGATTTATTGTCATAATTATCTAAAGTAGAAATTAATCTCACTAAATATTCATA
>NW_013669682.1:85105-93247 GCF_000517525.1 Limulus polyphemus
ATATATATATATATATATGCATACAAACATTGTGCAATACAATGTGTGGTAATGTAACCAACTGAGCTGTATACACTGTACTATGTTACCACACAATCATTCATGTTCAGTTGAACTCCATACAAAATTTACGTGCATAAAGCAACACAAACATACTGCTTGTCCATGACAAAAAGTTTAGTGACTAAAACAGCATTATTAGCCAATCACAAAAATAACCTTTTCCTAACATTTTCAGTCCCTTTTGGTGGATTGTACCAACATTTCTCTTGTACAAAGTACAATCTTTTTTAAACAAAAAAAAAAAAGAGACCAAAATACATTCATTGTAAGGGGGGGGGGGGAGGGTTCAAATTTGAGTTCTTAGTTAGTGAAACTACCAATGATTTTGGTAGTGGATCAGAGTCAATATTACATGTGAAGTGTGCGCATGAATAAGTGTACAGTAGACTACAATGCTGTTTTGAGTAAGGATCTGTTCCAGAAAGCTACTCATCCATTGGACAACACGGAGGTTTAAGTTGGTCGTCCGAGTAAGTTTTTAGTCATCTTGGGCAACCATTAGAATCCTGCCTGATTGTGCTTGCAGTATAAAAATTCAGGTGGACATTCCCGCCAGCAGGTGAGAGCTTGTTCACTGTAATGTCCAAATCCTGGACATATGCTGCTGTGACAATAAGCCATGCAACTAGTGACAATTCCACTGAAGAATGGATACTAAGTACAATGAAGAAGATATGAAAGAGCAATTAAAGGACCAGATCTAACATGGGTACTACTTTCTATATAGCAAGTTGAAACATGACCATCACAGACCAGTGAACATACTATGAAAACATGTATCAAATTTTTGGCAATTGTTTGATTGCTATGACCAGCTCAAGATCCAAGATTTTTGAACCCAACATAACATAGGGAAAATGGGCAAAGAGTATCTCTCACTACAGCTAACTTGTAGAAATGGTTTCACTTACCACATTCTCACAGAGATGCATAACAATGGTGTACAAAATGCACTGAATGTCAGTGCACTTAAGACTGTCAGTGACTTGTAAGTCATTCATCCAATGAAATACCTTATTAAACTGACCAAACTATAAAATGTATGCTTTCTACATCTATGAGCTCAAATTAAAATAGCTGGAACGATGATCTACCATAGGAAGTAATGTCATATCCATGCCAGTGAACAACAGTTCACCATCTGTTCTCGAACTATTAACATTTTTAAATGAGAAGTTATGCTCCTAGTAGATCACATGTATGACTGCCAACAACTACGGTATTGCCTTTATGTCTGCGAGAATACTTGGAGTGGTTGTGATCCACATTAGTTTACATAAATACATACCAACAGATGGTGAAAGAGGCCAAGAGACAGAAGAGGACATTTGGTGAAGGAACAATAGTTGAGAGAATATGATAAGACAGTGAAAGAATATCTGTTTGAATGAGAATAATGGGTGTAGCTCTGGCATACTCCAACAACATGCAAGACAGTCAGATCCTGCTGAACTGGACTATATTTTCAGCTGCAGCAACTCAATTCATCAAACTATGAGACTCAAAGATTGTGTGAAATGAAAAACTGCATAAATTATATTGATAATCTGAAATTGTACATCAGTGACAAGCTTCTACAATACTGAATTAACCAGAAAGTACAGAGTGAATGAGTCAAAATTTCATACAGTGGTGAAAACACTGTTGAATACTTATCTGATCTGAACAAAGAAGAAGAGGAGAAGGAGAACATCAACCCTCCAATCAATAACATAAAACCAAACAATAAGTTGTATCCATTATTATAGCTGTAAGCCAAAAGGATGTAGTACCCCATACTTTTGCTACCTCAAAAATTTATGAATAATTTCTGCAATGTATCCAAAGATACTAGGTTTCTGCAGTTAGGATGATCATGTGATCTGCAGCCTGTGTGGCTTTGAGATCAATAGCTGAAAAAGAGTTGACACTCCTACCTTCCAAGCTATTGCATGGAATTTCAAGTTTAACTTATTAGTATGATAACTTGTGTTACCCACTTAACTGTGACTATCAGAGGCATTGCATAGTGACAGCTAAGACACCTAGAACACCATCAACACTGTTACAAGTATAATGTTAAAAACATATCATTAACCTGACTTCAACAAGTATACAAGTATTATGCCACAAAGAACTTCTAGTTTTGATATCATGTAAGAAATAATGATAAACATAAATCATACAGTTCGATAGTGGAAATTAGCTTTATGTATGAAGTGAAGAAAAAAAGACAAAGAGAGAAAACACTATAGACATCTTCTGTGCTCTTATCAAGAACTAATTGTTATTTCCACTATAAACAAATACAGAGCAAAATTAATTATTTACTGTTTTTGTCCTCTTGAAAATTTTTAGTTTTCTACTTTATTTGTATTAGCAAAAATCTCAAATTACTTATTGGTTTTTAAACATATCTTTCTAAGGTATTTATGCTCCAGATTGTTTGCAAGATCCTTAATAATGTATCAATCATACAAAACAAAAATACCATCAATAATGCAGTTAATTACTAATGGGATTCTCAACATATCTTACACAGAAAATGTTTTAGGCCAGTTCTTTACACTGCGTGTTTTAATAGACAAAGTATAAAATTACTCATATTACATGTGTAACCCCTCAGTAGTGAAATTATAAAAAAAAAAGTTAGTAATTTCAAAGTTAATTACCACAACTCCTTTTCATTTTTAGATAAAATATGTAATATGCAATATTATTACTCTGTAAAATATAAAACCATTAATGATAAGCAATAGGTAACAACTTTTTAGTACAAAAATAAAATATTTGGTCAAAACTATATTAACATAAGCATGACACTGCAAGTGACCATTATTATTATAGGCAAAAAAAAGGAGACAGCAATGTCACAAGTCAACTCTAGTAAGTGCTAATACCTTTACCTATTTGTGAAGCAGCTTGAAATTTATTGTATAAAAGAAGAAAGAATCTGAAATCAAATTCATATAAAATTCTTTTTACAAGAAATATTTAACAATGTTAAAAACAACTGTATACCGAGTTCAGAAAAGCCATAAAAAACTGTTACTTTGCTTATACAATGTAATGTATTATGTTAATTTACTTACTCCAAATGAAAGTACTTTACACCATACTTTTTCTCCTACAATCAAAACTTCAGTGGCATCATCAACTTTACTATTGGATATTTGAGACTTGTGCACAAGGCCTGTTCCAAATAATAGTAAAATAGTAGAGTAAGAATGCGGAAAGGTTAACAATTTCTTAAAATGAAAATGTACTCCAATAATAATTACCTTTGCTGACACATAGCTATTACTCAACTGCCAGGATTTCAATCTTTGCCCATCTAAGAATTGGTCTGATTTTTTCTCACTTGCTCCAGTCTTTTATACCCCGCGAAATTGCCCTTGGCAATATACTCTCCACCTACATCAATGTGCCTCTATAATGGTATTGTATACAAGCACCTGATTCATATAATTTTATCACTTTTTTGAGACTGATACCCTCCTAGTCTCTAACACCTACTTTTAGTGGGAAGCAAGGGCAGGAGAGTGTCACCAGAGGTAAGTATTATTGGAAATACATTTGGTGTGAATAACCATTGTTTCATATTGTTTATGATACTGGTTAAAAATTGACCATGATTGATTGAAACAATCTTGTTGTTATCTCTCATCATTATTACTAAAACTTCATTTTCTTAATGGCATTCTCTGCATCTAAGTCCTTTTTACCCTTATGTTCTTTCATTGCTTCTAAAAACTATATGCTGTGACGATTTAACTTGTCTGCATAAACTATAGCAATATCCCTCTTTTGTAAGGCTTCTAAAGTAATTAACAAGAAGGCTAAGTTAGAAATATTAGCTAAATCAAAATGGGCCATAGTTATATTACTGGAAAATATGCATTTATTGGTTATTGTGTAAGTATAGTTAAATAAGAAACAGGATGTTCATTAGTTCTTATACACTTTTACACTTATACCGCTAAATCCCGATCACCTTGGGAGGTCACTAACATTCAACTACCTAACAAGTTTATTGGATTGGATGAGACTTTGTATATAGCCATATCGTAAATATTTTCTCTCACTGCAAACAAGTTGATAAACTCTACCCAACCATGCTTTCATTATTAAACTTTGATAATTTGCCTACAACCTGGATGAAAGGGTTAATGATTCTTTCTTCTACAGGTGGGCAAAACTTTATGAAATTTGAGATTTGTAAGGCCAGATTCCTTCAAAATAGTGAGGGAACAGCAAAAAAATAATAATAAAGGAATGCCGTTTCCACACCACTACACTACTGTATGTATGTATGTATGTATGTGTATATATATATATATATATATATATATATATATGTAGAACAGCTAAATCTGACTACCATTTTTAGCACATCCTGGAATCTTGATAAATGCTCCATATTGTTGCACTGATGCCACCTGAAAAAAAAAGAATAAATAAAAAAACTGCAATTTAAAATGGATGTACGTAAGATACCTGCTTTTGTATAAATCAATAAAGTTTTAGATATCTTATGCATCTTGAGGTAAAGTTTTGTAATAAGAGCCTGTAATAAGGAAATATTCTGAGAAGAATGCAAATAGTCTTTAAATACACTCGGAAAGAAGCAATTTGGAAGCAACATTATTGATAAAAGGGAAGGCACAAACAAAGCTGAATCAATCATCCTGAGACACCATTGAAAAAAAGTTGACTTTTTTCCCCCTTTTATGGTTGTGGTATAAATATCCAAATAAATTTCAATTCTCCCTTTTTTTACTTGTATGATTTTATAGTTTCTATTTCTTAAATCTTTTATTACAATGTTAATTTTAGCTATTAGAACAAAACTCACATTAACTTTCTCTATCACTTAGAGAAACTACATTGCCTGACAAGATTCTTGTTCATTGCATAGCACAAACATGTAAGTAAGCTTAATATGATGGAGTTATTTCCATGCTTTACATATCCTTGTAAAATTTCTATTATGGATGGCAAGTGACACAAATCTGCAAAGTCCAGACTATATTATCTTTTACTGGATGCTTTTAAACCTTAAGAATATTCCAACCTGGATTGCAACAAATGTACACATATAATACTTGTGTTTCAATGTACTAAAAAATGTTTGTGTCTCATGATACTCTTTATTGTTTACTAAGTAACTTCAACTTAAAAGCAAGTAATAATCACAACATACATTGAGTAATTAGTTAACAATAAATTTATATCCTGAATTTGGATTAATATGATATACAGTAAACCCTCCTACAATGCGGGTTCCTCCAATTATCTGATGAATACGGAAAATTTGATTATACATGGTTCGCCCAACACACAAACATATGAGTGCTCTAGATCATTATAACTCTCTTAACGTGGGCTCATTCCACATCTCCTTTTTGTACTCATTTAAAGTCTTTATAGATTTAATACTTCTAACTTTCAATATAGTTACTTGACATTCTTTCAGTGAACACTATAAGTGTTTCACATACAAAAACTCATTCTTTTAGTGAAGTATATTTAAGAAACTAACCGACCTCATAACCACCAAAAAAATAAAAATAAATAAATTTAAATTACACTTTTTTCTTTCTATAATGATTTCAAATTGTAAATGAAACTACAGTTGTATATCCTAAGTAGTTATATGCTCGTAACAGTATAAATCTATTTATAATTACATTTTACAATAAAATAATGCACTAAAGAACATAGAATAATAACATACAAAAATTAAACAATTTCCCCTAACTTCAAATTTTTTATGGCTTTCCAACTATGCGACAAGAGCCATTACAAATTCATCCAAACTAGTCATTAACATTCCCATGAGAATAGGCTGTGTATTATAATTGAAATTGATATCTTATCTGTTCAGAATACAATGTAATATAATACGTCATTTGATATATGCAAACATTGACTTTCTATTGGTTATAGAAAATATATACTTAAACATAAGAGAGAACTACTAAAAAATCCTGAAAGAGAGGATGAGACAGGTGGGTGTAGCAGGAGGGGTCTGATTTTTCTATTTGATATACACTGTAACCAAACAAAATTGATGGCTATAAAAATTATAGTTTGTCTATACAATTACGATTACTATAGTGAGTAATTTAAGTTTCATTTCATCATTACTGAAGGAGTTTAATTTCATACTTTTTCGAGGGGTGGTGGATAAAATAGGGATGATAATATGCTAAGAAAAAATGTGTCACATGTATAACACAAGGGGAAATTCAGGATTTTTTTTAAATATTGCCTTATAGAATTAAGAACTTAAAACTTATATACTATTAAAATATGGATTATTAGCTAAGATTGTATGCTATACTAATTGGTATAACATAAACAAAAAGTAATTTAATAAAAACTTTGAACATGAGACACAAAAACCTTGTGACATGCACAGTAAAGGATACCAGTAAGGATTGAAATAAATAATCTCCAGCTTACCAAGCATCACTCCATCCCCACCACATGTCTAAGAGATCAGGCTAAGTTCAGTCCCGTGTAGTCTATTTATTTTTGCCATTTTTTGCTGCTTTTCTTAATTACCCTTAGATAGCAGTATGGAATCCAAATGTAAAGCATCTGTTGTGTTAGTGAGCCAAAGAAAAGCCGTAAAGTTATGACATCAGCTGAGAAAATTCAGATCCTTGATAAATTACAAAGTGGGATAAGTGTAGCATCCATAGGGTGGGAATATGATGTGAATGAGTTTTCTATACATATGATTGGGAGGAGTGAAGAGATAATCCATGCAAGTGTTAAGGCTTCTGCCCCTATAAGTGCTAACGTTTCTCACGTGTGTAGGAGGCAAAAATTATTGAATGTGTGGATCAGTGAATTAAAAAGGCTCTGTTAATGATAGCATAGCTATATGTGAGAAAGCACAGTTTATATGAATACGTAGTCTTCAATGAGTGTGGAAGTGCTGTGGATGCTAGAGAGTTTCAGGCAAGTAAAGGCTGGTTTGCCAAATTTAAGCAACGCTTCAACCTGCATAATATGAAGCTGGGTCAGTCAATAGCGATGCAGCTGCACAACTCAAGCCATGGTTCCTCGAATTCATTAACCCGATGACTACCGGTACTAACTTTCTCAGTAGGCAATGCAAGTGTGCATTTGTGAATTGAAAAAATGATAGAGAACTTATCTTTTAATGGATTTCTGATTTTATTTTTATAAATAGTAGCATAACATTCAATTATTTGTACAAAATTGTATTCTTTAATGAATTTTAAAGAGGAATTTAATGGAAAAATTCCTAAAATACGTTTTAGACTGTAAATAAGCACCCTCTAAGAAGAAATGTTTTTTTCAAAAATTTTTTTAAGATATTTCCTTTCACCTCAGCACTGGTTCTGCCATCTATGATTGGTATCTAAACCTTTTTCTAGTGTGTTTTCTTTATAAAACTGCGTCTGGGCGTGTTAAACCTCAGTTGTAAAACCTTTAGCCAATCCTAGTTGAAAGTGTCAATTTCAGTACCAATTATTCTAATTGCTGTATCTCCCATTTGACAAATCATAGGATAAGGAAAGCACGTGATGAAACGTTGTTCTCTGGATTTTATAATATGAATGTGGGTGGTGCTTATTATAGTAACTGCCATTTTATGTAGAGGTTGTATTTAGTACTGGCCAATAGGGCTTTTCTATAAGCGTTAGAAAAGTTGCTTCTGGAAGAAACTGCATGGGATATACGTGACTTATTTTTCTTATATAGTAGCTTAAGTCATGCTGCATGGTATATCAGTTTATATTATATTGAAAAATTAACTCAAAATAGATATATCTGTTAGGAAAGAAGTTGATCCACGATTGTTAGGGTTAAGAGTTACCAAGTGGCGAGTGCAAAGTCTTTACATGAATTAGACTTAGGACTTTGAACTGAAAGAGTTTGTTATTTTTTATATTCCTTTGAATTTAAATTTGTAGTTTTAAGCTCAATAACTTAGCATAATTTTATATTTAGTTCATAATAATAATAATAATATGATTCAGTATTTAGAATGAAAAACTTGTGTGATTTGTACGTAATACTATTAGTACCACAAAAGAATTTTATATTTTTCCTTCTTAC
>NW_013669682.1:94086-102604 GCF_000517525.1 Limulus polyphemus
ATTGTAATCATTTCTTATAAATACGATTTCCTAATGTAATTTTCCAAGATATTAAAGATCATAATGCAAAAAAACAAAACTTATTAAAAGTAATAGGCTTTATGTTTCTTAAACTACCTATATTTGTCAAAGTATTTATGAATTTTCGAAAATATTCGTCCACTAGTTTTATTGTTGGAATGAAATATAGCAAGACTTGCATTGCCTACTAAGAAAGTTAGTAGCCGGTAGTCATCGGGTTAAGGAAAAAGGATATGCCCCTCAACAGGTGTTTAATGCAGATGAGACAGTGTTCTTTTATAAGAAGATGGGCAACAAGACATACATCACTAAAGAGAAGAAGGTAGCATCTAGGTTTAAGGCCTTTAAAGATAGGCTCACTTTGCCTTTTTGTGGGAATGCATCAGGTGACCCACAAACCCAAGCACATTAAAAGGCAAGAATAAGCAATATTTGCCTGTTGTTTGGTGTTCAGATAAAAAGGTTTCGGTAACTACAATGCTATCCAATGACTGATTGCAAAATTATTTTGTGCATGAAGATACCTGATGAAGAAGAACCTCGACTTTAAGGTTCTTCTAGTTTTGGATAATGCTCCTGTCCATGATCCTGACACACTGCAATTCACCCATCCTCATGTGGAGATAATATTTTTATCTCCAAATACCACATCCATCCTACAATTGATGGACCAAGGAGTAATAAAAACACTCAAGTGTTACTATACAAGGAATGTTTACTGATGTGAAACCCAAGTTATAGACTCCAGTGATTTCAAAACCCAAGTTTTGGAAAGCTTATAACATTAAGGACAGTATCAATATCACCAAAATGTCATGGGATGAAGTGAAAAACTCTACCAAAAATGCATGCTGGCATCATCTTTGGCCTGAAGTCATGAACAATTTCAAGGGCTTCCCAACGGTTGAGAAAGAAGTTGCCGATATTGTGAGATTCAATAAACAAATCAGAGGTGAAAGGTTTGATAATATGAGGGATGAGGAGGTGTTTGAGCTGCTGAAATCCCCTTACCAAGAGCCAACGAATGAAGAAGTTGAAGCACTGATAGCCTCCAGCAACAGTGATGAAGATGCTGAAGAGATGGAACCTGCTAAACCCTTCTCACAGTGAAGGCTGTAGACATGAATCCCATAATGGAGAGTAGCATTAAATTTAAAAGGGGGTTTAATGACATTCTAGCAACCTACAAAAAATCTTGAAAGATTTGCAGAGGAAAGTCAAACAGACAAAAATTACTGACTTTATGAAGTCCAAGTCAGCCGATGTAACACCTTCTGACCCCATCCCATCGACTTCTACATCTGCTTCATTGGTGTTTGAGACTGAATTTTCCGATAATCCATTGGCCATAAGCTAACCTCTCAGCCTCCAAATCTATTATCATCATCATCACGTCTTCCTCTCATGAATGAAAGGTCTTTGTCTTCATCATTCATAGGTGAGTGTTACAATAAAATGCAGTACTGTATTATTTCATTCAACATATTTTCGTTTACAGGTGCACGATATCACATGAGAATGTTATTATGTTTATGATTATATATTTTTAGTTCATATACAATACTGTATAGGTAGGGCTTTTTATTTATGTGTGAGAAAAATTAATATATAAGCATTTATCAGAGACTTAACATGGCTGTGTTTCCGTATTCCTATTAATTCAATAAGGTATTAAGTTCCTCCAACACGGTTTGCTTGAGGACCATATTCCCTGTGTTGGAGGAGGGCCCACTGTAACACACTGTTAAAACATTCCATTCATACAGCAACTAGATTTACAATATAGAAGTTGACTTACAAAATGAGTTAAGGGCCATACACCGTAGTAGAGGACAGCACTTTACAGGAGTTCTGGCAACTGACGATTTCCAAAAAAATATATGGTGGATTTAAATCTTTGCATTTTTCAAGGATAGATGTGCAAGGGCAGCTTTGAAGGACCAAATGGTCCCTTGTTGTGTGTATGTTAACAAAACTTCAAGGATGCCACAAACTAAGAAATGATACATATGTATACTATGTCAACAAGTAAATATTTTCCACACAAAAACTAGATGAATACATTTTAAAAAGTTGATACTAAGTTTCATGCAGTTTTGTTTAGCACTTTTGCTGTACAATGTGAAACCCAAGTGGAGAGGGGGGGGGTTGAAAATATTGAGACAATTTTTTTCATGTTGAATCCTAAGGGCAGTAGAACAAGAATTCAGACAACTAATATTGGAGAAATCTGACATAACTCCAGTTGAAGTCGATTTATTTCTCCAATAAAGTAGTAAACCTGTGGAATAGTGTCACCTAATATTTTCAAATATTCTTTATACATTAAAAATGGTCAAGTTCAGCATTATTTGGTGTGTGTGTTATATGATAAGGTTTTGATAAATATTCCTAGACATCTCTTTGTGGAATTATTACAAGCTCTCCAATATAAGATTTAAAATAATGGGCTTAAGTATTTTCAACTATTCCAGCATTATTTAATAATTTTGTACTAAAGTATAAGATGAGGTTTCTGAAAATCTATAATTGCTCCTAAACATGGTTGTGCTGCTTTTGATATCATTAAGAGATCTCAAAAATGCCAAATGAAAATTAGGGACTTCCAATATTCTTTCTACATTAAAAACAGCCATTGCTTGGTATGTGTGTGTTGCAGTATATGATGGTGCTTCTGAAACTCCTTGATATAATCATTTTTGGTATCATTATGAGGTCTCAAAAGTACAGATTGAGAATAATGGACTTTGATATTTCAAGTATTCATACTATATTAAAAATGTCCATTTCCAGCATTTTTGGTATGATTGTGTTAAGGTGTATGAAGATTCTTAAAAATACATTATTATTGCTGAACACTGTTTTTTGGTGTCATTTAAATGTATTTGAAAATATGATAACTAATATGTGGATTTTTCTGAAATGAATAATTTGTCATGCATGAAAAATGTTTCTGTGGTAAATATAGAGTTTTCTACTTTGCTTGTAATTGTTTTTGTGGTAATGTAGGGTTTGGCCTCCACATCATACATTAAAGAGCTTTAGTTGCACATACAACTCCTGGCCTGCCATGGCCTGGTGGTTAGAGCACTTGACTCACAATCTGTCGGTCGCGAGTGCTAATCCTGTCACCAAACATACTTGCCCTTTCAGCTGTGGAGGCGTAATAATGTGACAATCAATACTACTAAAAGAGTAATCCAAGAGTTGGCAACGTGTGGCATTTTTCCGTGTTCTACCCTACCCTATTAGATCAGTTTCTATGAGCACTGATATTTCATCAAAAATAATGCATTTAGGAGCAAGAATGGGCTTGGGTTTAGGTTAAGCAACCAGTTCCAAGCACTTGCTAGTGATGAGGGGGAGCAGGTAAAGGAAACAGATGGTATACAAGGGATGATAGTGTAAAGGATATGGAAGTTATAGTTGTATGTATCTTTCTAGTTAGGAATGTAGATAGAGTAGTATGTGGAGTAAATAGGAGCAAAAGAATATGCTTACGTTACCCAGGAGCATGAATGCAGAATATAATTGATAGAACAAGATAGATAGTTAAGGATGCTAGTAGCTATGCAGTTTTATGGTACATGTTGGGGCTAATGATGTAAGGAAAGATGGATCTGAGGAGCTTATTGATAAGTATAAAACATTGATAATGGCATTTAAAGAAAGGAGTCATAGCTTGATTTTGTCAGGGATGTTGCCAAGAATAAATTCTGGGGATGAGATACTAAATAGGTCACTAGGATCAAATGCCAAAGTTAGATCAATATGTAGGGATGAACAAATAGGCTGGTTGGATTTGTGGGATAACTTTAATGGGTTATTTAATCTTTTTGAAATAGATGGCTTACACTAAAACAAGGCAGGGCTAACATGTTAACAAGGGATATTAACTCAGCTGTAGTGGTAGATTTTAAACTAGGGGTAGACAGAGGTGAGAGCTATGATATTAGTAAAATACGAAATATAATTGACAGGAAAACATGTACAACAGTCATAAAACTTGAATGTATTTTAAAATCTATGATTAATTGTTTACTATTGTAATGCTAGGAGTATTAGAAATAAAATTGATAAGTTCAAAGCAGTTGTAGAAACTGAGGATTTTGATACTATGGATATCACTGAGACTTGGTTGGATTTGAACAATTTTGTTGAGAAAAATTTTTGAAATACCAGGCTACAGATTATTTACTAGAGATAGAGTATTGAAAAAAAAGGAGGAGCTTTATATGTGATGAGTGAATTGCATCCTGTTGAGTTAGAGCATATTAGAGAAAATAGCACTGAGGTTGAGTCAGTTTGGGTTAGTGTTAGTGAATATAAAGGGAAAAAAAGTATTGTAATCGGGATTTGGTATAGACCACTAGGTCAGAATGTGGAAGTTAATGAGAAACTGTATAACGAGATCAGAATGGTAACTGAAAAACATATTATGCGAGCTTTTAATTTCAGGGGTATTGATTGGGAAAATTGAGTCTTACAGTGAGGGGGATTGGTTTTTGGAAATTGTTCAGGATACCTTTATACACTAACTGGTGGTGAAACCTACAAGAGAGGAAGCTATATTAGATTTAATATTAGCATCCAATGTGAATATGATAAACAGAGTTGTGGTTGGTGAGCATTTAAGTACAAGCAACCATTGCACTATTAGATTTGGGATTTTACTACATTTTGAATTGAAGAAGAATAGTACCCAATTTCAAATTTCAAGAAAGCCAATTTTGATGGAATGAGACATGATCTGGCTTCTGTAGATTGGACTAAAGAGTTGGGAGGGGATCTTCAAGAGATGTGGAAAGCATTCAGGGACAAATTCATATGCATAAAAAACATATGTATTTCCTACAGAAAGAAAAAGGGCAATGAAGCAGAATAAGCCAGTATGGTTTAGTAAAGATTTAAGAGATCATATTAGGAATAAACATAATAAATTCAAGAAAATTAAACTTACTGGGAATAATAAGGACTTGGAAGAATTCTTTAGGTATATGATGGGTAAACAAAATGTTAGGATAGGGATTGGGCCTCTTAAAAATGATAGTGGGGAGCTGATCTCAAAAAGATTAAGAGATGGTAAACTTATAAAATTATATGTTCTCTTCAGTTTTGACAGAGGAAGATACAAGTATTATGCCTCAACCAGAGCATTTAATGTATGGGGAAAATATTGATGTAGAAGATATCATTTTAAGTTCTGAAATTGTATGAGAAAAGTTGGGAAACCTAAAAATTGATAAATCCCCAGACAACTTTTTTCCTAAAGTTCTAAAGAACTTAAAGATTATATTTGTGAACCACCAGCTAATATTTTTTATAGGTCATTGCATAGTGGAAAAGTATTAGAGGATTTGAAGTTGGCTAATGTTAGTCCAACATTTAAAGGAGGTGATAAACACTGTCCAGGCAATTATAGGCCAGTTAGTCTAACATCAGTAGTTGGAAAGGTTTTGGAGAGTGTGATTAAAGATGCATTATAGAGTCAGTTAAAGCAGTTTGATATAGAGTCAAAGAGTCAGCATGGTTTCACTAAGAGAAAGTCTTGTTTAACATATCTTCTGACATTCTTTGAGGATGTTACTGTAAGAGTTGGTGAAAGAAATACTCTTGAGGGGGGGGGGGGTTATTAAAATTGGATAGAAAATGTTCTGGAGAGTAGAAAGCAGAGAACAGTAATAAATGGAGTTAGATCTGACTGGATCACAGTTACAAGTGGTGTGCCTCAGGGATCTGTGCTGCCTGCTATGCTGTTTGTGATTTATATTAATGATATTGACTCTGGAACGACTAACAAAATTTTGAAGTTTGCAGATGACATTAAGAATTTTGGGATAGCTAACTGTATCAAAGATGCTGCAGACTTACAGGGAGATTTAGATCATTTGATGCATTGGGCCAATACATAGCAGATGATGTTTAACTATCCAAAATGTAAAGTATTGCATGTAGGTTTTTACAATTCAAATTAATGTAATAATTTAAATGGGAATACATTAAATACTGTGGTTGAATAAAAAGATCTTGGTGTTATGATCGAAAAATCACTTAAGTCATCTAAACACCGTATTGTAACTAGCAATAGGGCTAATAGGATTTTGGGTAGCATCTATAGAAATACTGAATATTAGACAAAGGATATTATTGTTTCACTGTATACATCACTTGTAAGGCCTTGTTTAGAGTACTGTTTACACTATTGGGCTCCCTTCCTCAAGAAGGGCGTTGAATTGTTGGAGAAGGTTCAGAGAAGAGCCACTAGGATGATACCTAGGATCGTGGGATTGTCCTATGAGGAGACATTAAAATCTCTAAACTTGTTTTCTTTAGAGAGAAGAAGGGTCAGAGTGGATTTGATTGTGGTGTTTAAGATTATTAAGGGTATTGATAATATAGATTCATCAAACTTTTTTTGTGTTTAGCAATGAAAACAATAGGACAAGGGGTCATAACTTCAAATTTTGGCAGTGTAGGAGTCATTTGCAGTTTAGATAACATTACTTTTCAAACAGGGTAGTTGGCTTTTGGAATAAGCTGCCTTCAAGGGTGATGGTGACAGAAAATTTAACTGAATTCAAGAAAAAATCAGATTAATACATGAATAGTAAGGGGTGGTTATAGTTGGGAGATGGAAGGGGCATTCTTGATGGGCTAATAAGCTCCTTTTTTGTCCCTTTAAAATTTTATGAATTCTTTTGATTAAATAGGAGGTTCCCGAGTTAAAAAACAGATTTCTTGACGTCCTAATAATTTGCACGATACTGAATAAATTTAAATCTTCGCTAAAAATAAGCTATCATTAACTACAATTCACATTTTCACTATTAGTGTTACTTAAATATTATTATATCACAATCATGTACAAAATGGGCCACATCATTCGTATTATATTCCAGAAAATAAACCCATAACAAAACACTGAATATACGCATATATATAAAGTTATAAGCCTACCTCGCCTTTAAATATTGCATTATTTCCGAGAACAAACTCTTCCTTCGTAACTTTCATTAGATCATTTCTTCCAGTTTCACTTCCTCTGTTTGACTTTGAATTCATTATGAATATAATTTACAAACACTAGTTATATTATTCTTTAAAAGTTTAATGTTAAACCGAAAGTGAAACAAACGAGGTAAACATATAATAATAATAATACTAATAGAAACAAAACATGAAATTATAGGTCTTAACATTCACCAACACTCGACCCATATTCGTAACATGCTTTACAAATATACTGGCGTATAGCCAATCAAAAATGACGGGAAAGTACTACCACCCCCTGGTATACCCTAACCTCACATTTCATAGCTAAGTGAAAATAACACATTGTGCGAAATCAAACTTGACCAACAGAGACAGAGAAAAGTGCAGTCGAGGCAGTCAAACGTCGGTAAAATTCTTTGTGAACCAATCAAAATTTTAAACTTAAAGCGTTCCTAAATTAAGCTATTTTCTATCAATAAAAAAACTCTTTAATCAAGGGAGACTCTAAATTAAGAAATCAACAAATATTTTCCAGTGTTATTTCTCTGGTCGTTTGTTAATTACTCGTAAAAATTCTTTCTGAAGAACTTCAGCGATACAAGTCCTTTCTCAGATTAACTAGTTTATTCTTTCTCAATTCAACTTTGCAATACACTTAATTTCTACAGTCACTTTAATTTAAACACACGCTATAATTCACAACGATTCACTCACTTTACTTGCGGTCACTACCGCGCTTGACTCAATTGTCCGTCTCTTTCTCTGCCTGTCTGCCGTCACTTTCTCTGCCGTCACTATATTTGCCGGCTTATATAATATAAAAGCGTACATCTAGATTACACTCGTCTCTTTGTGAATCTTCTGGATAATAGTCACGTGTTACTAGATCCACGTGACTTCCGCTGTCGTAACAATACTTTTAAGAAACATCCCATAATAGTTTTAAAATATCACCCTATAACATCCCATAATAATTAAAAACCACTCTGTGACATCCTGTAATAGTTAAAACTATTGTATAAATGTCCATATTAGTTTTGAAAAACACTATAACATCCCATAACAGTTAAAACTACCTTAATAATTAAAATATTATGTTACGCCTCTGATCGTTTGTTAATTTTCCGTAAAAATTATTTCCGAAGAAACTTTAGCGATACAAGTCCTTTCTTAAATAAAATTAGTTTATTCTTTCTCAATACAACTTTGAAATTCACTTAATTTCCACGGTCACGCTATAACTTAAATAAACTTTATAATTCACAACGAATGTCGATTCACGCGCTTGACTCAATTATCGTCTCTAGCTCTGTCTGCAATTCAATTCCATTGTTGCCGTCCCTTCTTGGCGGTCTAATATACAAGAACACCGCCCATCTAGTAAACACTCGAGGCTTCAAGAACGGACATGAATTTTCTAGAAGCTCGTGACGTGTTACTAGCGTCACACGACTTCCGCTGTCGTAACACTGCCCCTTCCTTAGTATTGTTCGTCCCGAACAAT
>NW_013669683.1:0-5014 GCF_000517525.1 Limulus polyphemus
ATGTTAATACTCACAAGTAGTATTGTCAAGAACTGGATTGCCCGACAGCATGTTTATACTTACATGTAGTATTGTCAAGAACTGGATCGCCTGACATGTTAATACTCACAAGTAGTATTGTCAAGAACTGGATCGCCTGACAACATGTTTATACTTACATGTAGTATTGTCAAGAACTGGATCGCCTGACATGTTAATACTCACAAGTAGTATTGTCAAGAACTGGATCGCCTGACAACATGTTTCTGCTCACATTTAGTATTGTCAAGAAATGGATCGCCTGACAACTTGTTTATACTCAAATGTAGTATTGTCAAGAACTGGTTAGGTTAACACGTCAAAGTCCAAAGAAGTCTTGCAACACCTTACGACAGGAATGGCATAAACACATTCATTTCAGGGTATCCAGAAGAACATTGAATAAGAGACTGGCCACACAAGGGTATTTTGCATGAAGGGCTACCTGCAAACAGATATTAACCAGAATTCACCACCGTCACCATGTTACTTGGGCAATACAGTATGCCAGCTTACAGTTAGGACACTAGCGACAAGTGATTGTTTCAGGTGAGCCCTGTTTCCAGCTTGTTAAAGCTGGTGGTAGAATTCGTATTCGTTGTTTGCTTAGAGAACAGATGAGGGAAGACTGTCTTTCCCATAGGGAATACACATGAGGCGGTTCAGTACTTGTTTGGGCAGCTATTTATCATGGTAGAAAAACTGTTCTTCGTACCATCCAGGGAAACGTTAATGACGTCTTCTACAGGAATCACATAGAGACGATATTTCAGCCAAGGTTTGGCAATAACTTTGTGTTCCAGGATGACAAAACTATTGCCAAAAGCGTGCGTATTGTACAGGATTGTCTCGACCAGGAGGACATTGCAAGATTCCCATTGCCAACAAAGTGTCCAGTTTGTAATCCCATCTTTCTATAGAGGTCTGACAAAAATGTTTGCTGTTCTAATAAATCATTCATAATGTTTGTTTGTCTGTAATTAAGCACAAAGCTACACAATGGGCTATCTCATCGAAACCCGGATTCTAGCGTTGTAAATATACAAACATTTTGGCTAAGACTGTACCTATGAAAAATTAGTGTGTGTATTAGCTAAATATCAAATGAATATATATAATATAAAAAACCAATAAAGCAACTATGTAGTTAAACTATGAGCACAAACGAACAGTTCACAATATTTTAGTGGTTCGTGTTTGTTCGAGAAAATCAGACAGAAATTAAAACTTACCCGCTAATAATTCAGCTGGACAAGAATGTTCGGTCATCGACTGTTATTAAGGAAACAATGAAATTGTTTTTTAGAGCTAGAGAGTTCAGCTGGACAAGAATGTATGGACTCTAATTGTTATAGAACAATTAAGTTGTTTTCTCAGATTTTTTAATAAGAAGTTATGACAATGTTCGAAGTCCGTTTATTTAAAGGAATTATTTATATATACCGTATTTTTTAATCAATAAGAATTTAGTTGCACATCGTGAAGAATTGTGTTTCACACGATTTTAAGTTGCAAGAAGCAGTGGTACTGTATGTTAATTCGGTTACCTTAGTATTCTAGCAAAAAGTATATTTGGGTTGGCCTTAAAGCTCGTAAAACACAAAATTAATTTGTAAAAAAAGACCTAATGAGCTGAAAATATAGAAGTTTTTATTTTATTTTATTGTCTAGATAAACATGTGATTAAAATCAGTTGAATATAGTTATAAGATTAACAATCATAAGATTAAAATTAACACTCAAAAATAATATTCCACGACTACACATTGTAATAACAATAATCATAGTTCATAATTTCCCATTCTCGAAAGAATATATCAACATATTATTTTTAAAAAACGTAAGTAACCACCTGACCAACACAAAACAACGCTAATCAAATGAAAGGGCTATGTTGAGACAGAATAAGCGACCTCCGCCTTGAGTGCCAGTTGCTTTGATCTTGTAATCACCTTGAGTTAACCAGGAAGGGGTTGGAAAGGGTGGCAGATCGAGGGAAGATGGTGGCAGCATATATTCACCCTAAAAGAAAAATAAAGAAACGTAATAAAAAAAACTTGTAAGTATTAATATATATATATATTGTTGTACGTAGTTTATTCGGTTGAGAAAAACTGTTTTATTGAAAATCACATTGACATTTTTTCCGTTTCTTTGTTTTTTATAGTGAGGAATAGAGCCCAAGGTTTTAGATCTGTAAATCCAGGGGGTGGACTTTCGGATCAGACTCTCCAATATCCCTCCTCCTCTGGAACACTATGAATGGGTATGTTAGCTAGTGCTACCTCAGATGGGAGTATGTCTTACTAGACTTGGTGAATTAATAGGAGCTCTCTTTAAAAAGATATATAAATAATAAGTTTCTAAGAGCATGCGCGAAAAATATCCTAGTGATGAAAAGACTAAGAATGGGATCAACAAAAAGTGGAGGATGGTAACTCAATATCAGCATGTTAATATAGAAACAATTAAGATGTGATTAAAAACAAAACACATAACATCTTTTTTTTTATGATCAGAAGGCATAAAAGTGGACGAAGCACGTCGTCTCAAGCAGCCACGCACACACACATTTTACAACTTTTTCTAAAAGTGACGAAATTTCGTGGAAAACAGGTTTGGAAGTTCACATAGTTCCGTCATGGATAAAATAGGTATTGTTTATCATACACGTAAAGTAAACGATAACAGGTATGAGTATAATGTTATACAGTAACAGGTATGAGTAATGTTATAAAGTAACAAAAAATATATGTTACTTTATAACATTACACTAAAATTATATGTTGCTTTATAACATTACACTAAAAATTATGTTACTGTATAACATTAAAAAATATATGTTACTTTATAACATTACATTCATACTTGTTACTGTATAACATTACATTAAAAAATATATGTTACTTTATAACATTACTCATACCTGTTACTTTATAACATTACACTCATACCTGTTACTTTATAACATTACACTCATACCTGTTACTTTATAACATTACATTAAAAATATATGTTACTTTATAACATTACATTAAAAATATATGTTACTTTATAACATTACATTAAAAAATATATGTTACTTTATAACATTACACTAAAATATATGTTACTTTATAACATTACATTCATACTTGTTACTGTATAACATTACATTAAAAAATATATGTTACTTTATAACATTACTGATACCTGTTACTTTATAACATTACATTAATACTTGTTACTGTATAACATTACATTAAAAAATATATGTTACTTTATAACATTACTGATACCTGTTACTTTATAACATTACTCATACCAATGTAATGTTATAAAGTAACAGGTATTTTTAATGTAATGTTATAAAGTAACATATATTTTTAATGTAATGTTATAAAGTAACAGGTATGAATGTAATGTTATGGAGTAACAAGTATGAATGTAATTTCTCTGTAGAAATTCATTGTGTTTATTATCTGGATTAAAATAAAGATTATGTACATTACAAGAGTAGTATAATCACTAACTGTTGTTTTGAATTAAATAGATCTGTTTAATGTTACACATATATGCACATAGATATTTGAAATTACGTCTTTGTTCAAAACTACTACTTTTGAAATTAATAAATGGAATTAACACACGCAGACATACACACAGACACACACACATCTGTATATACGTATTTTTGAAGGGGACCAATTAGAATCTCTGGAAGAACAGTCAGGATTTTGTGAAGGACCGTTTAGAAATGTTGTGAATTTAGTACCTTATATTACAGATTGGGGATTTTGTCTTCATTTAGTCAAAACCTTAGTTGATACAGTATTTTTGTTCAGCGGTATATATATATTTTTATAAGTTCATAAAGAATTACTAGAATGATTCAGTTTGTATCTTTGAAATACGTTTAGTTATTACAGATGACAGTGTGTTTTATAGGAATTGTATGTGTTGTATTTTTGTAAATAACACTGTGTTTCTATGGGAACTGTGTGTGTCACTTTATTATAGATGGCAGTGTTATTAAAGGAATTGTATTATTGTAAAAAAACATTGTGTTTTTAAAAGAACTGTGTGTGTCACATTATTATAGATGTCATTATGATGTATGACATTAGTTAAGTTATTTCTGTAAGCTTTTATCATTATCTAAACAAAATGTTTACTTATATGGTTTACTCTTACCATATGAGGGGCACTTGTTATTGTTATTAATGGCGATCTGATGAGAACCTTGTATAGATTTAAGGCAAAGTCCCGTTACAAGATGTAAATTATATATATCATGAGTCTACATTTTTGTTTTACTTCTTTAAATTATAAATATTTAATCTATTAGACAGTACTTGTATTTATTATTCCATTCATCGATTTGTTTTTTATTCTTTAATCACATTCTAACTCTGTTTTATCGGAAATATTCTTCTATGTATGCTGTGTTGCATTCATGTTATAAACATGTTGCGTTTAGCTAGATATTGTTACGACAGCGGAAGTCACGTGACCCTGGTAACACGTGATGAGATTCTCGAAGGATCGTGAATTGTCCTGGCAACTCTAGTCTGTTCCAGGCGCCCCTTTTTTTTAGTATATAAGCCCGGCAAATAAAGTGAGGAGAAAATTGCATAGATAGAGGGATTGAAGACAAAAGTAATCGAGTCAAGCCGTAAGTAAAGTGTGTGAATCCCCGTGAATTATAGCGTGTTTTTATAAAAGTAGTTAAGTTAAACTGACTGTGGAAATTCTGTGTATTGAAAGTTGCATTGAGAAAGAATAAACTAGTTTTATTTAAGAAAGGACTTGTATCGCTGAAGTTCCTCGGAAATAATTTGTACCGGAAATTAACAAAAACGACCAGATACGCAACAAATTGGTGTCAGAGAGTGGGACAGAAAAAAGAAGAAGATGGAAACGAGAAGTGGCAAATCAAACTACAGCTTAGAAAATTTGATGGCAGCAATACAAGAAACAGTACAAGATTGGAAGGTCACTTGTGGCGGATCATCAA
>NW_013669683.1:5983-20061 GCF_000517525.1 Limulus polyphemus
GTATCTCATTTGCAGGAAAAATCTTTCACAAGTTTGTTTATTATTGAAAGTAATACGACTGCCAATGCCCCCTCCCCCTAGTGGCACAGTGGTATGTCTGCGGATTTACAACCCTAGAATACGGGTTTCGATACCCGTGGTGGACAGAGTACAGATAGTCCATTGTGTAGCTTTGTGCTTAATTACAAACAAACAAACACTGTGATAGAACTTTGGACAATTACTGGGAAGACATTCATGCTGCAATAATTACTAGTGTTGTCAGGATGGATGGAATTATTGGGAATGATGGTGGCAACACCGAACAGTTACTAAAGTGGCGCTCCTAGTGTTGTTTTCTGAAACTAGTGAAATCCGCTCTTTGTGATCTTTTATGTAAGTAGACAATACATTTCTCTGGTGCGTACATGGTTTTCCTCCCAGACTGATCAACTACCAATGTTGACTTTATAACCATCCTCTAAAGGATAAGCCGAGGTGTGAATATTAAAATCTCAAATTAGTTCTACATCTTTTACTCATGAAGTTGTATGGTCCTCTATCTATGCCCATTATGTAAGTGACTATCACGTCTGGTTCTTTTTGGTGTTTTGAAATGTGTCACCAGCAGAAGTGTGTGTCCATTTTGAAGTTTAAAGCTTTCTTGTTATAAGTTTTATCTAACTAGCACAACGACATACCCTAATTATAAGAAGGTTTACCGTTAGCAGCAAGACATAGATACATATGTAGTGTTTGATTAATACTGCAATTAGCAGTAGACTATAGAAGCCACCGAAGGGATCTGAGTGTTCAATCACGATTGTGTATCACTGGAAACCGCAAAATCTTAGTCATTATTGATCTTCTTAGCCTGTGGTGTAAGGCAAATCTGTAAAACGTCAAAACACTAGGGTTAAATCGTGGATGTGAGAGTTGTACTTCCCAGCAACACTCACCCCATACTTTTCAGTTTTGGGTTGTTTTGGCTATCACTTAGTGATGAATATTAAATGAACTTCTGTCTCATTAACAAGAAGCGTTTGTTGGTCTAGAAAACCAGCTTGGATGTTCCAAGATATTTAAGAATTTTGTTTATTAGTGTAAAAAATGCCCCACCCAAAAAGCTACCAAGATAGTTACGGGTTGAAAGCTAGCTGGAAAACTTGCATTCTTTAGAAAGTTAACTTATCACCCAATAGCTACACAAAGGAAATCATATCTGAATACCTTCTTAGAGCACAATATTCTTCTCGCCTGAGTTGGGTTCTGGATACCAGAAGATTGAAGGGTACGGGGACAACATAGATAAAATTATGGATTTTATGATTACTGTCTGGGCTGCACCAATTAAGTTTGTCAATAATAATGACAAGATAAATGCCAGGGCCACACCAGCAAAATAAGACCATACTAATGATACGACCAATGTCAGTGCTGAATCAAAAATAGATGCCAATAATAAAGGCATTACCACTATCAGAGTCACATTAACAAAGGATTCCAATATTAAAGGCATTACCACTATCATAGAACATTAACAAAGGATAGACCTTAATAATAGGCATTACCACTATCAGAGTCACATTAACAAAGGATGACTAATGATAATGGCATTACCACTATTATAGTTACATTAACAAAGGATGACCTTAATAATGGCATTTCCACTATCAGAGTCACATTAACAAAGGATGCCAATAATAATGACACGTGATACGGAACATCATTTAGATACATCCTAACAAAAAAAGAATTAAAGAAGTTGAGCTGAATACGTGAACGCTTATAACCTAAGTAGTACACCGGTGCCAAGAACTACAAATTAAGCCAAATTTTGTATGAGTAAGACAGGCAATTATTATAATTTAAGAAAGTTTTCAAAATGGCATATAAAATCTAAATAACCTAAAGACATTCTGACAGCATTATCAACTTTATATTTTAACAACCACGCACATCTAGCCATTCACATGTGTAATAATCGGCAGCCAACATGAATAAAGACAACAATAAATTAATCCGGAGAGGATGAAAAACATTATTGGTGGCAAGTTTTAGCAAACGATCCTGGTAACTGTATTTAAAAAACTCTTAATAGATGGCAGCAGGTATCGAAAAATCTTAAACCCATTACAGAATACCAAACAAATCATGCATTGCACTACAAGGACACCTGCAATGATCTTACACGTTTAAACAATAACCCCAAACTACATCTGAAAAATACGTAAATCATTATTGACTATTAGAAGAAATTCAAAATGAGGAAATGGTATACTTACCATGAGGAAATGAAGCAGTTGGAAAGCCTAGTCAAACAACAAATATGTTAGTATTTCTACAAGCAACAAATAATAATAGATTCCAATTCCATTTCTGGCAGATGTTTGGTTTAAGGTATTTCAAGCCCCTACAGAGGCTATCAGAAACTATACTTTCTTTTCGCCCCGCTCGTGAAAAAGCTTAATCTCTGAAGTGGAGTGAAAAATGTTTTGGGTTAAGAGCCGAATTTTTGAAAAACGAGAAACGTTTCGTATTAGAGGTTTAAGTTATTTATTTTTAAATTAGCTGTCTCTAATTTAGCAGTGAAGGTAGATATTCAACACCACCCACCGCCAACTCTTGGACTACTCTTTTACCAACAAATACTGGGATTGACCATTACTATATAACTGAAAAGGCGAGCATGTTTGGGGGGATTCGAGCCAGCGGCCCTCAGATTGCGAGTGAAGCGCCCTAACAACCTGGCGATGTTTCAAGTTATTTAAACACGGTTGGGTGATTATATAACGTGGCTGTTGGGTGTGTTACAAATGTGGAAAGAAATGTCTCAAGACACCCTGAAGAGCCGTGTGTGCAGAGAGACGAAAACCGGAAGTTTGTAGAAGGAAGGGTACTGTAGACGTTGACGAAGTAGACCAAGGCTGAAACGAAGATAGCCAGTTCCAAATTGATTATCAATCTGAAAAACATATGTAAATTTGTGAAATTTTAAATTATAGGATTGAGTTATAGACAATCATGATTAGAAATTAGTATTAATATCTGAATTCGCGTTCAGGATTGAGTTATATAACTAGACTTGCTCTGATATGGTAGAAAAATATAATTATTTTAAATTATTGTTAATAATTTATTAATAATGATAATAGTAATTTGGAAGCGTAAGCGGAACGGTCTTTTTCGGGGCTGGGATCGAAGGATCCAAAGTGCAAAGAAATAATTTTGTTGTGGGGGCTAACGGGAGTACCTGAGAAAACCCACTTTCACGGCCAGGTTACCGAATAAACTGCCAAGACCGTGCCGGGAAAATGCAAGGGAAGAAAAAAGACTAAGATTAGTGGGCACGATAGGATACACTGGCAAAATTTAATAGCGTTTTATAATGGTTGAAATATATTGGACGAATGAAAGGTCGAGGATAAGCTGGGAAATTCTTGGTCGTTGAAAAAAAAAAAAAAACGCAGCCTGGTTAACTAATGCGTGAATATTTGATGTAAAATTCTTATCAATGCTATAAGTGTTGCTGCCAGTATTGCCACCAATTTTGATTTCATTCCTATAAGTTGCACGATCAATCCTTTTGTGGCCGCATCTTTTGTTTTTACACCTAAGGTGTTTTTGATTAGATTTAATGTAATTGGGCTTGTGAATATGACAGTTTGCTTTTAACGGTGATCGAAACTGTGTTATCGGTAGGAAATCTTTCCTTATTTATGGGTATCAAGCATTGATACAGAAGACATATACACACTTCCCACGACTAAAAATTGTGAATTCCCACGCTTCGTGATAAAATGTTTTCTCACCTCCACAGTAGAATTATAAATCATTAGTTAGATATATTTTTAAATCCCCATTTCCTACAAGTAAGTTTAATTGTAAAACTATATATTTTGAAGAATTTCCGTCTTATAAAAATATGTTTATAAAATTTTATAGTATTCATAAAATTATTTTAATTTAAGTGATTTTGTTAACAGTAATTTTTCATATTCATTTCGCATACTTCCCATTCTGTTTGTAAGTCAAGGGAGTTTCACATTTTAGTTTTATAAATGCTGTTTCATATATACACATAAATGTCATATATATTTATTTATTTATTGTTAATAATCTATACGCTAACAGAGGGCGTGCAAAGTGCAATCAGCATTGCGGCACCCGGATGTGTTATCATATACATTGTATTGAACTTACCTGCAATGAGTCATTAGGCGGCGTAGATGAGACGTTTATTGTGATCTGATGAGGTGGACTATATGCATAACTTTGGGCCGTCTGACTACAAGCAAGTTCCACTAAGCGAATTTTAAAATTTTGAAAATGTCGGAATCAGGAGGCGAAGGAGGAAGTCCACAACAACCGCCGGTACCTCAGGCTGTTACAGTTGTGGAATTACCAATTTTAGTGAAGTACATAAAGAGGGTTGTTCCAGTGTTGTTAGAAGACGATGACATCATTCATCCTGCCCTTGAAACAAGTCTATTAGAAAAAATAAATCAAGAATGCATGAAAAAATTTATAGCTGATCCCCAAGTTAGAGCTTTATTCATACAAAGAAGTTCCAGTAAAGGTAAAATTTGTCGTATGCTTAATTATTAGATATTGATATGTTCATTATACAAGGTTTAATTTTTACTACTTAGTGTTACTCAAAAGATTATTTTACCAACCCTTTGAAACTGAAAGGAACTTTTACATAGTCTAACAGTTCGACTCCTAGGCTTTACTTTTAGTTATTAACATTTAAATGTGTAATTAAGAGTCATACAATTGCTTGAAATCAGTCAATGGATTTTGTTATTGAATGTTATATAAAGTTTGTAGATTATAGGACATCAAAAGGATGTCTTGACACCCAACCGTCCATAACAAACTAATCATAAATCCAGTCCTCATCTCTCAAATATCTGTTAACCCTTGTTCCACAGATTTACCACAATGTTGGAGAAATAAAACAGTCTCAACTGGAGATGTATGGGCTTCTAAACATTAATATATATGTCCTATTATCCATCTGGTACTTTCTTCAGAACTCAGCAGAAACAAGTTTGATGCATTAATATCATTTGTATCAAACCTTATGAATAATGTTTTCATTTCAATGACTAACATAATTTTATGTGAATGTACTCCTCCTCCAGATTGTAATTGTAAGGAATTATGAAATATTCTTCTGCTGAGAGTGTAAATAACAGTTTAAAATCATGGCAGAGAGTACAGTATATTCATATATTGAGCCCTTAGAACTTCCCAGTGGTTAATTGAAGTCTAGAAAATATGCCTGCTTAATCTAAGCTTTCCGAGCAGAAACTTATCACACCAAATATTCAAATGCATGTTTTTAGTTGTTCATTCTACACTACCAGATTATTCGTGCACTTAATTTTAACACCTGAATCAAGGCATTTTTAGAAAAAAGAAATAAGCCTATTCTTTTGTATCTGAAATTTCTTAAAGCTGTAAAAGCAGGTATCATTTTAGTATCTTGTCTCTTCATTTGTTTAACGTTTAAGCAGGATACTATTGCTGTGATGACTGGAACTTCACACATGTTTGATGTGTATATGGTTATTATAAGATTAACTTGAACTTGCTTAAATATGCTGATGATTCTTCATGTAGTGGGCTTCTTATTGGTGATCATTAGAACTGAGACATGAATCCTTCTTGGGCCCCTTTCTCTGTCTTAGAAGGGGGTTAATATCTAAACTAAAACTATTGAATAAAGAAACAAAACTGTCTTAGCTGAAAATGACTCCTACCTTGCCAAAATATATGTGTCTCCTAGTCCTACTAATCTCATTGTTACATATGAAAAAAGATGATGCATCAACACTATTAATTCCCTTTACAATCTTAAACACCTCAATCAGATCCCCCCTAACTCTTCTTTTTTCAAGAGAAAATAATTTGAGAGATTCCAGGCACCATTCTAGTAACTCTTCTCTGAACCCTTTTCAACAATTCAATGTCTTTCCTAAGGTAAGGAGCCCAAGACTGAACACAGTATTCCAAATGTGGTCTAACCAGTGACCTGTACAATGAAGTTAACTTCTTTAGACTTGTATTCAATATTTCTATAGATACAACCTAAAATCCTATTTGCTCTACAACAATTACTACTACTAGCAACAACACGATGCTTGGATGGCTTTAGAGACTGATGGACTATTACACCAAGATCCCTTTCCTTATAACACTATTAAGGTTATTCCCATCCAAATTATACTTATAATTCAAATTATGATAACCTACATACATTATCTTGTATTTATTATAATTAAAACCCATCTGTCATTTATTTGCCCAACTCACTAAATTATCTAAATCCTTTTGTAAATCAGCAGCATCCTCTTTACAGCTAGCAACACCCAAGACCTTAATATCTTCTGCAAATTTAAGTAATTTATTGACTATTCCTTCATCTATATCATTGATGAAAATAATAAAAAAAAAAGTCCTAAGACTCAGCCCTGAGGTACACCACTTGTGACATTAATCCAGTTTGACTGAACTCCATTTATAACAACCCTCTGCTTTCTTCCATTCAGCATCTCTTCTATCCAATTTTCTAACTTATCCCTCACACCAGATATTTTTTTCCAAAGCCTTTTATGTCGCATCTTGTTAAATGCTTTCTGAAAATCCAGATACACCAAATCTACACCCTTACCCTCATCTACATAAGTAGTAACCTTTTCAGTGAATGTCAAAAGATTTGTAAGGTAAGATTTTCCATTAGTGAAACCATGTTGACTATCCAATAAAATTCTAAACATCGTTAAATGACTTTTCATAGCATCTTTTAACAGACTTTCCAAAACTTTTCCCACAACTGATCTAAGACTAAAAGGCCTGTAATTACTTGGACAATTTTTATTGTCTCCCTTGAAAAGAGGAGTAACATTAGCCAACTTTCAATACTCTGGTACCTGCCTGGTATTCAATCCTTAACCTCCATCAAAACCCTTGTTGAAATATTGTCTGTGCTTTTAGTGTTTTACCTTGAGTCTAGTCTCTTTACTTTGTTCACATCAACTCGTACATTCAGTGAAATTCAGTATTGTTTTCTAACAGATATATTATCAGATCTTCTATTATTCAACATGCCTATCCCATTGCTCTAGTAAAAATCAATTTTACTTGAATATACAACCACGATTGTCCGTGTAACAAATTAACATCCTGAATAGCAAGGGAAGATGTTCATGTTGATATTTATCACGTTGTGTTTCATTAGATTGTCCATGTAACGTATTAACATCCTGAGTAGCAAGGGAAGATGTTCAAGTTGTGTTTTATCAGATGATTTTACAAAGCTTCTTTTATCACTCACTGGAATTTTTCCATTGCATAAGTGTGAATAACTGGCCTATAATTTCCATGGCAACATCTGCTCACAGTCTGTTGTCTCAATAAGTAAAGATAGAGAGAGGCTTGCTAATAATATCTGCATCTTAACTAACACAACAGCAGAGATGCATAAAAAGATTTGGAGGATTTAAATAATTAATTAAAAAAGATTGTTCCTTATGTTAATAAAATAGAAATGGAAGTGCTGATCACCAGGATAACAATGTACTTATAACACTGTATTCTATATAAAAAATGAGTAGTTCATCAAAGATATTAAAGAAAGTAAGGAAAAGCATTTTCAAGTTTCCAAAAATTTGCTAAAATCTGAAAGTCATTAATCATCAGCCAAGATATCAAAATGAAGATCTTTCAGAGAAGTGTGGTCTGTGTTAATATATTAAATTGAAACATGAAAGTCAAAGCTGTTCAGAAAAAATTAAACAGTTTTGCCAGTAAGTACTTGATAAAAAAGTCCCTTAACGTCAAATGGTTTGACATTTTTAACAACTGAAGAAATACTTCAAAAAGAAATGACGGTGGGTTACGTAGGATAAGATAAAAGTGATTTCATTTAAAAGTTAGTGTGATATCTAACATTTTATTTTGAGACAAACAGTAATTTAATTGGTTTCTTCAAGGGAACATTTAGAGGCAGTGTTAGTAATGCATGGAAAGACCTTGAGAAATTGGTACAATTTATAAAAGAGTGGAGGCATCTTTTTTTTGTCTTATGCACCTGATAGTGTAGGGAGATATTAACACTGGAGTCTAACTAAGGATTTTGTTACAAGTTTTTAACTCTATTGTACTATGAGAAATGTCCCCTGGTGGGACAGCAGTAAGTTTATTTATAATGCTAAAATCAGGTTTTATTCCCCTTGGTGGACACAGATCGATGTGGCTATGCTATAAGAACACGCACATGAACTATGAGAAGTTAGAATAATTTTCTACCTAAACAAATATTAGATCAGTTTGTGTATTTTTGTTTTTCTAAAGTAAAAAAAGTAAATGTTTAGATGACTTGGAATATCATACCTGGTATCTCTAAATGAGCAAGTGTTTATTTTTAAAGGAGATAATTCCTGTCTACTTTTAATTAAAGAGTATAGATGATACATCAGTGAATGTGATAGCTTTTCTTTTACTACTGATTTTAATATTAACAGTATATTTCTTCAGAATTATACATTTTGACATTCAAAAGTAGGGAAAGAACACGTATATATATTTATTATCATCAGTATCAACATTTAATGTGATATCTCAATAGTTTGTTTACTATGTTTATAAACATAGTATGTGTGTTTGTTTTTGTTTTCATATTTATAGATGAAGAAGAAGTTGGAGAAGCTGGTGGAGAAGTTGAGGAGGAGAAGGAAAATGTTACTTACCTTATTTCAGATGAAGTTCATTTTACTAATCCAAAATTCAACAGGTAATATCGGCTATTTCAGATTAATACTTTAACGGCTTGTACATACTGTATTTGTAAAAACTCAAATAAAAAACATTTTTAGCTTATCGATAGGAGCTTAAATAATAGATTTCTGTCAAGATAAACGTGCACTAAGCTTTAAAATATGTACTGTAACTTAGTGACTATAGTATAAAATACTTAGTTTTTAAAGATCATTTGCTTTATTTATATTGAGTGACAAAAATAAAAGTACATTAATTTTTTTTCAGAAGTTAAAATAAATATAGTTCTGTATAGAAGTTAAAAACATATTTTATTGTAACAGTCTACTTATTTTCTTAGCATTGTCATTATCAAGAAAACGCCTGTTATTGAAGCAGACAAAAGAATAGCATCACAGTTACGTGTGATGAATCTGAACGATAGTTCTCCTTACGAAACTCTGCATTCCTACGTAAGCAGTGCTGTAGCTCCTTATTTCAAATCTTACGTGAGAGAAACCGGTAGAGCAGAGAGGTGAGTCGTTTACTACAAACCGTAGCTTAGAATGTCCTGGTAGAAAGCTATATGGTTAAAGTTCACTTTTATGTCAAATGGAGTTATGTTTCTTTTTCCGTGTTGTAAAAAATTTTGGTGTTTCTGAAGACCTACAAGTGAATCAAAACACACCAAGGAATTTTGTTTTCACATCAGTTGTTTGTGTAATGTAAAATTACACATTTATTCAACATGTCTTTATACAAATTCAGAGATGGCGATAAGATGGCCCCTACTGTGGAGAAGAAGATTGCAGAACTGGAGATGGGTTTGCTTCATCTTCAGCAAAACATTGATATCCCAGAAATCACTCTTCCTGTTCATCCTGTGGTTGCTGCAACGATAAAAAGATGTGTCGATGAAGGTCGTAAGGCAACTGTCAACGACTTTGGTGACAAAGTAGAAGATTCAACGTTCTTGAACCAACTGCAGAATGGAGTGAACAGATGGATCAGAGAAATACAAAAGGTAATTAATTACACAAGGATACTGCACTTGTCTCTGAAGACTCTCTGTACATGTAAGATTACAGTAGTTTTAAAAGGATGTAATACAACAATAAAAATTACATGTGAAAGTAATAAAGTGGATTTTTAACAGTTTTTTTAATGAAGTGAAGTCTTAAGGTAATTTATGTAAATTTAATGAAGTTAGCTCTAATATGTGAGAGAAGTAATTTTATTTATTCAAATTAAATATGAACTAAATTTAATGTTTTTCTAATGATATTGTAAATCTTCTTAAATTTGATGAAACTGTGAATATAAAATTGACAGTAACATTAATGGATTCTGAAATATAGTACAAGTCTTTGCTAAAATTTTAAGATGGTAGTTTCTGTTGTAAATATAATATTGTTGTTCTAATGTTTAGAGTGACTAGCTAGCTTGTTTAAATATTTTTATATTTAGTATCTTACAATTTGAAATTTTTACTGTGTGAGTGTGAACTGGAAAATATAATCCAATCCATTAGTGATTTAATTTCTGAATAAAAAAAATCCAGTAAACACAAAAGTTCCACTACCAGAAGCTAAAAAAAGTTACAGATTTTGCTTCTTAAGCTGTTTGTAAGTTGTGAATCTGTATCAAATTTTTGCTGTTGTTGCCACTTAAAAGCCTATCTTCTAAAAATGAAAAACAAAAACAAATTGTATCTTCTCTATTTTGAACTCTGTAAACTAGAAATTAATATTAAGTGTTTAAACTCATTTACAGATACCTCAGAACAGATTGAAAGTGTGTGGTAAGATAGGCCTAATAGCATTTGTAACTACATTGTATGTCATTAATATGAATATTTGGTTTCTAAATAATAAATATTTTACACTGCAAGTGTATGGCTACATCAAATGAGTGTAATAAAACACGGTAGGTGGAAGAATAAATCGTTAAACATTTTATACAGGTCACCAAACTTGATAGAGATCCCTCGTCGGGTACTGCACTGCAGGAAATAAGCTTCTGGTTGAACCTAGAAAGGGCCTTGCTGCGTATTCAAGAAAAACGAGAGAGCATTGAAGTGGCTTTAACTCTCGATATTTTGAAGAAGGGAAAACGATTTCACGCAACTGTCAGTTTTGATTCAGATACAGGTATTATGCATTGTTATATGTATAATTGATAATAGGTGATTAAAACAGCACTATAAAACAATAATGAATTAAATATCTCTATACCGTTATCGGTCCTAGTTGTCAACTTATTGTCATAACGAATATTGTCTGTGGTAATGGCATTGGGGGATATTGGATTTTGTCTGATAGATGGATTTATACATAGTTTTTAAGGAGTCAAAATTAAGTGTAGTAGCCATCTGAATTACTAATTTGTAGTTTGGATGTGGTTAAATTAGTAGGTCCAGAATTATGTAGTTAATATACAGAAAATAATTTTTTTAATTGTTAAATGACCTTTTCAATATATAAACATTAGTGCTATATGTTTATCAATTTTATTCTAACATGAATGGACTTGTATTTTTAGCAACATAAAACATTTTACTGGTCTTTTACTAACATGAATGGACTTGTAATTTTAGCAACATAAAACATTTTACTGGTCTTTTACTAACATGAATGGACTTGTATTTTTAGTAACATAAAACATTTTACTGGTCTTTTACTAACATGAATGGACTTGTATTTTTAGCAACATAAAAATTTTACTGGTCTTTTATTTTTAAATTGTATTTTAACATATTATTTTTTCTTAAAATTTCCTGGTATTTATTGTAAATGTTATACATAAGGAACTAGTATTGCAAGCTTTTGAAAACATTTTTTAAGTAGTTTTGAAATTTTAACCGATTTACCAGTGGCTTTAATGAATCAAAAGTTCACTCATAGGTTGGACACTAGCAACTTAAGTTATTGAAAAAAAAACCTTTTAAAAACATTTTGGTGGTCAGTGTTTAATTATTCTGTTTCTCCTTTAAGACTTAAGATAATTAATATTTCAAAACAAGCCATTCTAAGAGATTCTAAATCTTGTACATATTAATATTATTACATATTGTAAAAAAACACATTAACATTTAAATCCTAATATACAGTGGTTACACATTTGCAGGATTTTAACGATCTGTTTAACTAATAACTTTGGTAAGCTCTTGTTTTATTAAGTTCTCCTCAAAGTAATTGTGACATAATGACTTAGTATTTATTGTGTCTGTCAGTAATGAAGAAAATAAAAATATATCTTCAGGTATTTTCTCAGTGATCCCATAATTGTTTAACTATAGTGCAGTGCTTACAAAACTTTTTTTGATGGCGACACACTTTGTACCAAAAAGTATTTGACACCGCAGAGACTATTATAAACTGGTGTATCTGGGCTCCCTTCCTTACCTGCAACTACACAAGGCTGTGTTGGCAAAACTTTTTTTGTTTCGTGCCCAAAAAGAAATATATAAAACATTAGATAATTTTTTGTGTGCCACATCGGCGAGCAAATTTAAAAATACTTTATATTACTGAATTTTATAACAGCTATAGATAAAAGTTAGAAACTTAACAAGACATTTTGTGCAATTTTCCAAAACAAGGCAACACCCCTTGGTGCATGATGTAGTACCCCAAGGTTTCACGACACCCACTTTGGAAAGCACTGCTATAGTGTTGCAGTGTTGCACTACATCAAAGAAAATGATTAATCCATTACCTTGAAATTGAATGGAACCACTTTAACCAGGAAGCTGAGGTCCATCTGGACTTCTCAGCTGGGTCTCTTAAGATGCCCAGGTAGACCTGGGGGATCCTGGATCCAGTTGAATGTGTTTGCTACTTTCATAAACCTTTGAACATAGACTTGGCAGAAATGTGATAGTGATGACTCTTTCCGTTTATGTAACATACAATTTATTGTTTATTTTTAACTTTTTCAGGCAAGTTATTGAATTCAGCTTTGAATTATACTGTTCTTAAAAAGGTAGAACTTATTTAATGGATATGTATAGAAAATTACTCTAACATGTTTAACCTGTGTAGTTGACATCTTGGTACATTTTATTTTAATGGAGCCTTTGCATGAAACTGTGTAGTTCTCCTCAGATATTCCACCTAATATAGAACTACTGTATAAGCTTCTGCAAATAATTTTATTGATTATCAGTTTTCAATATTTTAAATGTTTTATAATAGTATAGATACCATATATTATAAAAGCAAAATTGATTTCCTCTTAGGCCTAAAGAAAGCTTTAGCCACCGTGAATGATTACAATCCACTCATGAAAGACTTTCCCCTGAATGACTTACTGGCAGCGACGGAGCTTGACAAGATACGTCTAGCTCTTCAAGGCATCTTCTCTCACCTGAGGAAGATCAGAAGCACTAAATATCCTATCCAACGAGCACTACGACTAGTGGAAGCAATTTCTAGAGACTTAATGGCTCAACTACTCAAGGTATTATACAGTGCTTTTAGTTCTAAAAACCTAGCAGCATTAAAATAATTTTATAAACTCGAATTTGTAAAAAAAAATATTTCATTTCTCATTTATTAAAGTAATGATATCAAAATAATAATGTTATTGTTGGTGTTTAGCTTGTAGTGCAACAAGTTCTTTTTTTTGTCTTATAATATACCCTACAATTATTTTGTTATTGTTATAAAATTGTCAGTCCTGAAATTATTCTCGAAAGGAATGTTCTATTGGCGATGTTTTGTTAATACTTTATGTAACTTGCTGATTTTCACAATCAATTACCATTATGGTGATTCTGGTAGAAATGCTCTCTATCTGCACAAAAGTGATAAAGCAAAAAAAATAAGCTAATGTTTTCAGAGTTATTTTTTTTAACATACTTTCTGTTTCTGTGTTATTGAAAAAATGTTATGCTAAAAAGTCAATTTGAAGACATTATGTTGATCAAAATTGCCAGATTTCTTTTGGATAATCTTGTAATAAATAGTTTTTCATCATGTTAGTGTTTTACTTTGTTAGTCATGTTATGTGGTTTTATAGATTGGGATAGGTGCAGCGCTAATGCTATTAATAATATAGTGTAGTTCTGTTTTTCTTTTTACTCTACTTTTAAAGAATAAATTATCATTTGTCTGACATAAAACATGTTTTGTATTATTTAGAAATTCACTTGTGTGTGAAGCTGTGATGATAAAAGGGCTATTGTATTTGTTGAGCCCTGTTAAAATTTTTCTTCTACGTTCTAGCCACTGTTAACATTTTTCTTGTAGGTTCTAGTATTTGTTGAGCACTGTTAAAATTTTTCTTCTAGGTTCTAGTCACTGTTAACATTTTTCTTGTAGGTTCTAGTA
>NW_013669683.1:20801-22002 GCF_000517525.1 Limulus polyphemus
CTTTTTTACAACATTTTAATCATGACAAAACTGACTATTGTACACCTTTTTTACAACATTTTAATCATGACAAAACTGACTATTGTACACCTTTTTTACAACATTTTAATCATGACAAAACTGACTATTGTACTCCTTTTTTACAACATTTTAATCATGACAAAACTGACTATTGTACACCTTTTTTACAACATTTTAATCATGACAAAACTGACTATTGTACACCTTTTTTACAACATTATATCTATCGTTCTTTTAATTGTTAGTTTTAATTTCTGTAATAAAGTGTGTTAATTTTTTTTAGCAATGACAAGTTCTATAATTATCTTACTTATTATTAGTTTTCTTGAAATAACGTTTTTTGAACCTGAACTATGTAGGTGATGACTGCCTGTTTTGACGTGTTTACCACCTGGGATGATGAATATGACAAACTTCAAGGACTTTTGCGTGACATCATCAAAAAGAAGAGAGATGAGCATCTGAAGATGGTGTGGAGAGTAAGTCCAGCACATAAAAGGCTGCAAGCTCGCATGGAGCAAATGAGAAAGTAAGGAGTTTGTACAAAACTAACTATTATTAGTTTTATGTTAGCAAGTTGAATTAAAAGGAATAGGGTGTTAAATATAGATAATGTATTCAATTGAGTTTTTTACACATTTGTATTAAATAGATTAATTACAGAAGCATAAATTATTCTGCTTTAAAACTAAAATGTGATTTTTTTTTGCAAGTGATATACATCTCAAGAATAGTATTTAATATATGTGTAATAAACTCAGTGATGTTTAATAAAACAAAATGAAGTTTTGTACAATTAGGACCCATTGAACATGCTTTTTTTGGCAATGTCTTGAAGCTGTTTTAGCATGCCATAAATTTCTAAGTCACAGTATATTTGCAGAATTCTTAATTGAGAAATTAAACCTTTCTATATGGTTTACAGGTGAAAGGCCATGTTATCTCGTTTGTTGACTGACATTCAAAATTTTATTGAACTACTATTTCATGAATTTATGTTAATAAGTTTGGTATCAAACTGTAGATTATAATTCAAATTTTAGAACTATACATTACTCAGTTTGTTAATTTAAAAGTAAATGTTAAAAAACATTAATTTTTGTGTTTTTATATGGTATGTTGAATGCAACACTGGTTCAAATTAGATGTTTGTGAAGTCAAAATACTAAGTCTATAGTTT
>NW_013669683.1:22944-24381 GCF_000517525.1 Limulus polyphemus
AATATATATAAATGTATAATATTATGAGATTTAAGCTATTTCGTCTAAACATTTATGTTTTCATATTATAATTTGTGTTCATTCTAGAATGAAAGATGCATAATTTATGTTTATTTCCTAATTTTTTACGGTGGTTACGAGATTGGTCAAATCTATCCAATCAGTACAGAGATTAATTACTGAAAATAACAGATAAAATATAAAGTTTTTTCTTAAGAAACATTTGATTACTATCTGGACATTATTAAGATTTTGCATATGAAATTTCGATATTTTCTAATGGATAAAAGTATGTTGAATGTTAAGATGAAAATTAATTTGCATGATAGATAGGCAAGATGTGAAAAGAAAAAAAAAGGCATGAAAGAAACATTGCTTTACAAACCTTCAGACTTACTAAAAAATTAGATATTTTGTGTATGAACTCATCGTAATGTTTACTGATAATCTGCCAAATTTGATTAACGTTTGCTGACTAATTTAAAGTTATATAATGAAAACTATAACAAGCACAAAATGGTTACGAGGTCAGTCCTATGGACCGAGCCTGGGTTGAAAAAGTTAATAACATTGAGTTTTGTTGTAATTAATCTTTCTCAGTTGTATATCTTCTGGATTAATTTGGTGAATGGGGAAGAAAAGGCTTGAAGAGTGTTTATATTATGTTTTTAGTTATATTTATCATTTTTAGCAAAAAAAACTTTGTAGGCACTTTTCATTTTTTAGAAAAAAATACAAAAAACAGGTTTTCTTGAATGCAGCTTTCCTTATACACCTCTAGATTCTTGTATAGATGTAGATATTAAAAAAAAGTGAAATTTATTCTTAGTATGTATTAATTTATTTGTTTTTATTCTTATGCCGAAAGATTTACTGAACTATGAGTTGAATCACCATATAGTGGTTAAATCTGCTTCATAACAAAATAAAAAAGCTTTCTTCTCTCCACTGAGAAATAGGTTCACTGTAATTTCTATTAATAGGACAAGTATACTTGAGCAGTATTTATTTCACATAGTTCTTGTGAATTTTGGTCTATGTTATGAAACATTTTACTGAAATGCAAAATATTTTAGAGTGAATAAAAAGGAATGAATTTAAACTTTGTTTGCACCAGCTTTAGTTATATTCTGGATTGAAAAGGCAAAAAATATTAAATTTGTTAAAACATAATTTTTTTTCAGGCATGTTGTGCTACTATATTAAGAGTAAAAAACACAAAAATCGACATTTTTTGGCACAATGAAAGGTGAAATATTATTACCTACAGCCGACTAGTTTCGGTAACACAGTTGCCATCATCAAGGCTAATATCTATATTGTTAACTTATAATACATTTAGCTAAATATAGCTACAATGCATGCATTGTACCTGAATATATTATACGCTAACACTGTAGATGTTAGTCTAGATGATGGTAACTATGTTACCGAAAC
>NW_013669683.1:25366-35694 GCF_000517525.1 Limulus polyphemus
TTTTTTTTTTTTTTTACATCCTAAAATATCTTTAATAGAATGAGTGTATCTGCTCTTCAGTATTAGACATACAGCTTACATATTTTGTGCAATTCTACCAGTACACAGTAAAGTTTATAGTGCATGATTTCTCATTTACTAAACTATTTTAATTCTTCAGGTTCAGGCGTCAGCACGAACAGTTGAGGACTGTTATTGTGAGAGTGTTGCGGCCGACCATCTCTCAACGCCCACCTCAGCCTGTCAGTACACCAAATGAAGATAAAGTAGAACAAAAGGGAGAATCTACTGTTCTTGATTCTGCTGATGTCAATGCTATAGAGGTAAATAATCTAATTAATGCTATGGAGGTTAATAATCTAATTAATGCTATAGAGGTTAATAATCTAATTAATGCTATAGAGGTTAATAATCTAATTAATGCTATAGAGGTTAATAATCTAATTAATGCTATAGAGGTAAATAATCTAATTAATGCTATAGAGGTAAATAATCTGATTAATGCTATAGAGGTTAATAATATGCTATGGAGGTTAATAATCTGATTAATGCTATGGAGGTTAATAATCTGATTAATGCTATGGAGGTTAATAATCTGATTAATGCTATAGAGGTAAATAATCTGATTAATGCTATAGAGGTAAATAATCTAATTAATGCTATAGAGGTTAATAATATGATTAATGCTATAGAGGTTAATAATATGATTGATGCTATAGAGGTTAATAATCTAATTAATGCTATAGAGGTTAATAATCTGATTGATGCTATGGAGGTTAATGATCGGATTGATGCTATGGAGGTTAATGATCTGATTGATGCTATGGAGGTTAATGATCGGATTGATGCTATGGAGGTTAATGATCGGATTGATGCTATGGAGGTTAATGATCGGATTGATGCTATGGAGGTTAATGATCGGATTGATGCTATGGAGGTTAATGATCCGATTGATGCTATGGAGGTTAATGATCTACTGATTTTAGTTATCTGAAGTAATTCGGTAATAAAGATATTTAAATAACACAGTTCTACTCCTGGATTCAGGTATATGATTTTTCACTTTTATTGTTCAGTCTGTTACTTTGTTATTTTTATTGTTCTAACCTCCTCAAATATACAGCTGAAGCACTTGTATCATCTCTATGAATTTCTTCATTTTGCAAGTGAAACTTTTGTTATCAGTAGTAACTGTCAATATGTGTTAACTACTACTTTTATTATGTATGCAAATTATCCACAGGTTGAAACTGAATCCTTTGTTGTTTTTGCAAGTTGTATCTGGAGCTTATGTTATGTACGAATTGCGCACATGTTGTCTCAAGTTTTTCATACACATGAATGGCCTACACGCTATAATTTAAAATCCTTGTGTGTAGGAAATGTGTTATGTTTTTTTAGCCCAAGTGTTTATGCTTGCAAAGTAGACTCACTTGTAAAAAAAGTAACAGAATTATATATATAATGTTTAACTTACTCATAAGTTATTTTTTTTAAAGAATTTGTTATTCATAAGCTTGTGGAAAGATACAAGCTGCAGAGTTACTTGTTTTTAATTTTTGTACAGTTTACTGTAAAGTGAATTTCATCTTGATGACTTTGTTTATATGCAGGAAGTAAACTTGGCATATGAAAATGTGAAAGAAGTGGATGGGTTGGACATATCTAAAGAAGGTACAGAAGCTTGGGAAGCTGCAATCAAAAGGTAATGACGTCATGATGCTGTAATTTGTTAAAGTGGATTATTATTGTTTTTTTACCAAAAAACATTAAACAAGATTGGACTTTTAGATAATGAAAGTATAGATGGTTGTAAGTTTTTCAGTGTTGTAGTAATATCCAAACTGTCATTTCAATTGGTGTAAACTTAGTATGGCATATATATTTTCTTGAAACAAATTATGAATTTTATGGATATATTGAGTTCTTGCATAGTGAGGAAAAGCATTAGTTAATTTTTATAAACTTGTCAGGTATGAAGAGCGTATTGACCGTGTTGAGACTAGAATCACAGCCCGTCTTCGTGACCAACTCGGAACTGCAAAGAATGCTAATGAAATGTTCAGAATATTCTCTCGTTTCAATGCTTTATTTGTTCGTCCTCATATCCGGGGGGCCATCAGAGAATATCAGACACAGTTAATCCAGAGAGTAAAAGATGACATTGAAGCACTCCATGAGAAGTTTAAGGTTCAGTACCCACAGAGCAAGGCTTGTCGTATGAGTAAAGTTAGAGACCTTCCTCCTGTAGCTGGCTCTATTGTGTGGGCCAAACAGGTATGTTTATAATGTTGAGGAACCCACTTGAAGTAAATCTGTAGTAAAAACGAATGATATAGATGTTAAAAACTTTCATTTAAAAACACAAAACAAATAACATTTAGAGTTGCTTAGGTCATCACTTTGATCATGTTTTAACTTAGCTTGAAGAAATGTGACGATGAAATATTATTGTATCCTGTTTTTCCTTGCATCTAGTATTTGAAAGGTGATTTTTACAATGGTGACTTTATACTGTAGGAGTATTGGGGATGTTTTTGTTAATGTCTACACATTAGTTTGAAGTTTTGTGGGAAAAACAGAAACAGTAGAAATGTTATATTTCAGACATTAATAGTTTGTTCACATTTACATTCACAGTTATTAACAGTTTTTGGTAGAATTTAACTTGTCAAGACAGGTTTCTGGGTGAAGCTAGAGTAGCAGCTCATCAACCACAGAAGTGTATCTTACTTAAGAACTACAATATGGCAAACGATACGCTATTTTAAATCTTGATACTGTCATTGAGAAAATATAGGAAATATGTTGATGAACTACAGGAACTTTATAAACCCCATATTTAAACATAAAAGTGAAATTTTTTTCTCAAAGTAGTTTAATTGTTTATGAACAAATGAAAACCAGTTTACTATGGTTTCAAGCTCAGTTTGTACAAGTGTCTAAAGACAATATTAGTGTACAATAAGAATACATGTTTTACTAACAGGTGTTTGCATATAAATGGTAAACTTGCTACTTTCTTTTGCTGTGCTATTGACAGCAAGATGTGAATAAAATGAAGTTGGCTGGACATATGGTATATGGTCTGTTTTTAGAATCTAATATCTCAACTCGTGCTCTTTAAAACACATTTTCTTATCTGGCTTATACAGGTAAATACTAATTAACACATTTTTTGAAGGATCAGTGATTGTAAGAGACAATGTCTTCACTTTAACTTGATAGGTATACGTTTATGAGGAAAATGAGTTGAAATAAATAACATCGTACCAAATTTTATTTAGTAAGATTTAGCAATTTTTATTTGAAGCTGCGTTGTTAAAGAGCCTTTTGGATTAAGATGTTCATTTTTAACTCTATTACATCTTTCAATAAGTTGAGTATTCTGTTTAGTTTCTGTGTGTGTGTGTGTGTGTGTATGGTTTAAATACTAAAATAATACTGTAGCTAGTTTAGTTAAAATTTTGATTTTATAGTTTGACAACAGAAACTAAATTTAGTCATTTCATAACTATTGCTTCACTTATTATTTGGCCTGGCATGGCCAGGTGGTTAAGGCACTCGACTCGTAATCTGAGGGTCGAGGGTTTGAATCCCTGTCTCACCAAACATGCTCACCCTTTCAGCCATGGGGGCATTATAATGTGACATTCAATCCCACTATTCGTTGGTAAAAGTGTAGTCCAAGAATTGGCGGTTGGTGGTGATGACTAGCTGCCTTCCCTCTAGTCTTTCACTGCTAAATTAGGGACGGCTAGCGCAGATAGCCCTCGTGTAGCTTTGCATGACATTCAAAACAAATCAAACCATTTACTATTTAAAAGGTGCTAGTTAAAACTGTAATATTGCATACCCATATGAATATGATAATTTATTTTTAATAACATTATTACTGTGCATAACTTATTCAGTGCCCGTGGGCTAAATGAAGCTTATTTATTGTTTGTTTGGAAGTCAAATGTAAACAAGGATATTTTGATAAGTTTGTGGCAGTGATTGTATACTCTTATAAGAGCGGCACACATATCGAATACTTACTGTCTTGCAGAATACTTCAACAAAACAAAATATAAGGTGCAAAAATTATTGTTATCAAATTTCTGTTAACTTTTTTCTTTCTTGACTAAAAAAATTATTTGAAATTTCAACATTGCATATTTTTTTAACTGAAATTAAAATAACCCAAAAGTGGTGTAAAAACATTCAAGCTAACTAAGCAAATGGCCATTAGTCTTAAAAAAATGTCATACCTGACTATAAATAATTTTATTATTTCTTTATATTTGATTTATAAGTGAAGTATAAAAGTGTTGTTATGTAACTTTCTCGTGTCTGCTACGAGTTCATATCAAGGATTCATTTTCGATATCGCAACTCAGCTAGACTGGACTTGTGGCAGCCAAGTGTCATCTTCTTCTGTGAATTGATATTTATGTACAGTGTAAGAAACTTACTGCTGTGGTGCAAAAACCAACACATGCTTGCATAACAGAAGTTCAGATATAGGCCTAACAGATCATTCTTGATGTGTTTTTTTTAATTCCTGTAATAGTTATTTGCTTATCATACATAATACAAAGCATCTTCAACTACTCTGTTTTTACTTGTTTTGAACCTCAAACTTGAAATATTATATTTAGATCGATCGACAGTTGTCAGTATATATGAAGAGAGTGGAGGATGTGCTTGGTAAAGGCTGGGAAAACCACGTGGAAGGACAAAAATTGAAGGCTGATGCGGATAGCTTTCGATCAAAGCTCAACACACAGGGAATCTTCGATGAGTGGTCAAGAATGGTAAGGACCAAACTGATTTCTTACTAACGTCTATTATACAGGTAAATGAGAGTTTGCTGTTAACAGTTCATATCTACAAGGTTTAAAATTATAAGACTGTTACTATGAAACGAAAGGAAATACATTCATCCTAATCTATAACATGCTGCTGTTATTTTTAATATTTCAAAAAGTAAAGTGTGTGTATATATCAATTTGATTTCAGCTCTGCTATATTAAAAATTAATTGAAGAAATATAACTGCTAATATTATTATTATTATCATAAAATTTGCTTGAAAGCCAAGGAAAGTAAGCATTTTTTTTTAATAAATGAATATATTTGGATTATGTAGCAAAGTACTTTTAGACATTTATGTATTAAAAATTAAACTTAGACTTATGTTGTTTAATATATTCATTCCTGAGACTTGTTCCCCAGTGGCAAAGTGGTATGTCTGCAGATTTATAATGCTAGAAACTAGGTTTCGATACCCATGGTGAGTACAGCATAGAAAAAACCCGTTGTGTAGCTTTGTGCTTAATTACTAAAACAGAACCTTTAGATCCAAACAAAGAGTTTTGTTTTCAATAAATATTTTGTGGTTTTTCTGTTTTTTTGTGTGTTAGATATCGTATATGTATATGTTCCTATTAGAGCAAAAATCTAAAAAAAACATTTTTATAATCTTCAGGTGCAACAAAGACAATTAGGAGTTTCTGGACGAATTTTTGCAATTGATAGTACCCGGGCTCGAAGTGGTAAAGGAAACATTCTCAAGTTGCGTGTGAATTTTCTGCCAGAAATAATCACTCTTTCTAAGGAAGTGCGTAATTTACGGTGGATGGGATTCCGTGTGTCTTTAGCAATCGTTAATAAGGCCCATCAAGCCAATCAACTCTACCCTTTTGCCATTTCTCTAATAGAAAGTGTAAGGAGTTATGAAAGAACCTGTGAAAAGGTAATACTTCAAATGATGGGTTTTAACTATCGAAAACTTGCATTTTTCTCACTAACAGTATTCAGGAAAATGAGTAGGTACATAGACTGCTTTTCATACTTTATTAAGAAACTCACTTTTTCATAATTATGTATGTTTGTCTTAGAAAGTGTCAAAATGATGTAAACCTATACGAGTTGTTTTAACATTCGCTAGCAAAAACGTTGACACAAAATATTGTTTGATGATACATTTGTCTTTAATGAGTAAAACCTGATTTTTGTTTAAAGTAGCTAAAACATTGAAAAAGTGAGTGCAAAAAAAAATCCTTATCTCGATTTGCGTGAGATTTACTAGCAAGAGATATGTATACATTCAAATACTCATTAGAATAAAATATTAGTAGGTCTAATGGACATTGCATAATTTTTCATGTAGACGAGTATGTGAAAAACAGTGTAATATGGCCATAGTGATATTATATTTAATTTTAAATGCAATGTAACAAAAATAGAATTTTTGGCTATTAATTTCCTCACGAAACAGTTTTTAGTTATGCTATCTTCCCACTTTACAATTCCAGAACATTGAGAGTATATATATTAATCTTTTAATCTCTAAGACCAGTTGTCTTTATTGGTTTAATATTATTTATTTACACACTTGTCAAGTAAATCACTATAGTTGCAAGCAGCTATGCTCAAGATTAACTATCTTTATTAGTAAGACTTTTGATGCAAAATATTATATGGCTTTTAACAGTTCAACGGAGATGATACATTGCAGGTTAATTGGCAAAAACAATTATACAGAATTAAGGAAAACTTACAGAGCATTATAGAAATAAGAAATAATGTATATTTATGAGATGTACTTTTTCTAATTTTTTGAAGAGTGTCAATAATTTGATGTTTTGCAAATTGATGCATATGAGTCATAAAAGCTAGGTGTAGATTATATATATATATAGAAAGAGCATTTTTATTCCAAGCTTGCAAGGAGTAGAGCAGATTGTGTAGCAAAGGTAATTTACGTTTTAGTCCTAAAACTGATTTGTTTTAAAGCTTTGCTTTACATTAGCTGTGCTTTTCATATTCCAACCTATTACCACCTTTGCACTATAAAAAGCTGAGACTTACTTTATCATACGAAGCTCCTGAAACTATCTTATTTACTGTTTTATTTGAAGCATTTTATAATGTGCATTTAGATTATGGAAGTTTCATAACATTATGTTAACAGAAAGTTTCAAAATTTAATTTTTGGGGTGTGGGTGCTTTTATAGCATGAAGTAAATGTTTTACCTGTATAAAAGCAAATTTTTTTTTCAGCAAATTATATAATAAGTTTCATAATTAAACTTTTACTTGGAATCAAGATTTCACAACATTTTATTACTAAAAAAACAACTTAATTTAAAATTGTTGATTTTTTTCTTCAGTAACAACACTGTTTCAGTCTATTAGAAAACTTATGTAAAGTGTGAAAGGACATAGAATGACTATAGGTAATAAATGTAATATAATAGAAGGAAAAAATGTATTTCTTTTATCACAAATAAATATATATCTTAAATTTTTAGTGAGATTTTAGCTAAGAGAATGTGATTTAAAGTAATACATTCAATAAAATGTTTTAACATAAAAATTAATGTGTATAAAGCCTGTGTCTGAAAAAAACAACTACAAAAAACAGGACCATATTTTATTTTTGTGACTGACAATGTTGTTTAAACATTCGAGGATTAAAGAGATATTATTTCTTAAGGTGGAAGACAGACCATCTATCATACTTCTTGTTGCTGGTCTGAAGAAAGAAGTACAGCATTTAATTGCTGAGGTAAGGCAGATTTAGTTTTGTATATTGCTCTAATTACACATTTGTAAATCAAGGTATTTTGTAGACTTTATAATCTCATATGGGTGGGAAGAAAGCTGTTTAATAATTAAGCAAACTATTTAATTGATCAGTTTAACCTAAAAGCTGTATTAATATCTAGAAAATATTGTAGTCTTTTGGATAAAGATAGAAATTTATGTACCAGCTCATTAATTTATTGATAATTAGATGGTTTATTTGTAAGAAATATGAAAGTTATTAGAAATACTTGAACTTTGATTAAAACCACATTTTAACACACAAGTCTTAAAAACCAAATGCAAAACAGTTTGGTGTATATTGTACAGCATTTAGAATAATATAATTTTTGATACAATACAAAGATTTGTTTTTGTTTTACTCAAAATTCATTTCGGGGGAAAAAAAAATTAAATCTGCTTGTTATATGCAAGAAAATTTAGTTATCATAATTATTTCTCAGTCTTTTAACCTTATTCTAATCTAGCAAGCTAGAATTTATTATTTTGAAATGGAACCGTATAAAATTTTCTCATTATTTACATCAAAGTTTGTTATCTGTACTAAATCATTGTCCTTAACTCACCAGGTATATTCTTTTAATATTTTTTCCAGGAAAGTGTCTTAAATGTTAAGAATCATATACAGAATGGGAGCTGTGCCACTTTTCTACATGTTTTGTTTAGATTCAAACCACTATGTTGCTATTCAATCCAATGCTGGTTATTGTTAGGCATGCTCAAATTGTGAATCTGAGGATTCATGATTTGCAGCCCATTGATATATTAACTTGTTCATTTTATTTTGGTGGTGGGGGGGAGGAGATTAACTAACTCTTAGTTTAAAATATATGCGGAACCCCAAGGCTCTTGTCATCTCTTCATTTATGGTAGGAATATACCCCATGTTCTTATTTTTAAAAATATTTTTCTGTTCTTTCCTATAATTCTATCATGGTAGAAATGTATCCCAAAGGGTGCTTTGAATATTCTTTTTCTATTCTTCATCAACTCTATTACAGTAAGAATGTATCTCACAGGGTGTTTCTTCTTCTTCTTTTTTTTTATTACTATTATTATTATTATAAGTGTGTAATGTAGCCAGAGGGCCTGTGACATCTGGGGGCCTGATCTGGTCTTACCTTATGAAAAAAAGGGCCCCGATCATTTCTTTGCTCCAGGGCTCCTGAACTGCTTGTTCTGCCACTGAATTTATCACAGTAGACAGGAAAGTTATATGCATGATACACAACAAATGTTAATATGACTTATGCTTTGTGGGCTACTAGGAAGTACATAGATGTATCTCTGTACTTTGTGGGTTGGTCCATAAATTTGACAAATGGGGCTACAAGGAAGTGCATAGATGTATCTCTTAAAAGAATATACTATTTTATTCTTCTGGTATAAAGATTGAGTTAAGCATATTGATTTGATATAGAAAACAACATTTTCCTAATCTTTCAAAATGGTATCTTTGTTTCATGGATTTTCATGCAAAAAGTTATTTGACAATGTTTACATTAGTTTAATTTAAAGGTTATCATGTTGAAGAGAAGATGATAATTAGAAAAAAGTGAGATTAGTTAGAGAAAGAACTAGGAATTATGTTCATTATTTGGAGTAAATTTCAAAACTTTATAGGACTACTAAAAAGCCATAGGTTCATAATTCTCAATGCAATAGTTTATTTTTGTATATGAATAAGAGGCTATAATTATGAGCAGTTAACTTGTTTGAAGTAAATCATAAGCTGTAATGTCGAAACTGTGAGAATTAATTAATCCTTTTGACACAGGTATGCTCTTCTGAGCATGTCACAAGGCTTTACAGAATTATATTCAAAATTATTTGTAATAACATGAAAATCACCTTGCATTCATACTAGTCAAAGTGTGAGTGAAAATGCTAAAATGAATTCAGAAACAAGTCTTTAGTAGAAATAATTAGAAAAATCTTATTCTTTGTGTACAAAATACCTGAAATCTTTAATAAAATCTTACCAATTTTTGTAAAGATACCTTAAAAACTCTCAGTTATAGTATGTGTAGTTTCACATATACATAGGCTCGTGTTGAAAGGGTTAATTGATTAAAAAAGATGTATGCATGCTATGCAACAAACTTTAATATAAATTATGCTTTATATGATTACTCTACAGATTTGATGAATAGGCCTACTAGTAAGTACATATATCTATCTGTTTAATGACTATTAAAACCAAGTTTGACTAATTTACTGTTATATTTAAGAGTGTCATGTCTGTTAAATAGAGGGTAAAAATTAATAGACAAGAAGGCACCATAAGGCTTCTAATTTTCAAACTTTTTCTTGTGTAGTATGCCCCCAGACATTTCTAGCATGCTAAATAACTTCAGCTCCCTGCAATGGAGTCAAATTATTTCAGAATATTTTTTTTTCCTTTGCCCAACTGTAAAGTTTATCATAAAAGGGTGACTGTAAAATATATTTGTTCATGCTTTCGTTTTGTTGCAAGAATTTTGTAGTTTAATATCAATTAACAAAAAATCAAAGAAGAGAGAGAAAAAAATGATCAATTATGTCATTAGTTTAATATCAATTAACAAAAAATCAAAGAAGAGAGAGAAAAAAATGATCAATTATGTCATTAGTTTAATATGAATTAACAAAAAAATCAAAGAAGAGAGAGAAAAAAATGATCAATTATGTCATTAGTTTAATATCAATTAACAAAAAATCAAAGAAGGGGGAGAAAAAAATGATCAATTATGT
>NW_013669683.1:36753-39860 GCF_000517525.1 Limulus polyphemus
CAAAAAATCAAAGAAGAGAGAGAAAAAAATGATCAATTATGTCATTAGTTTAATATCAATTAACAAAAAATCAAAGAAGAGAGAGAAAATAATGATCAATTATGTCATTTTTCAGGGAATTGGATTAATTTGGGAGTCCTACAGACTAGATCCCTATGTTCAACGTTTGGCAGAAACAGTATCAAACTTTCAAGAAAAGGTAAACTTCATCTATTATCTTAAAATTAATACTATTTTGATTTATGTTAAGAAAATTTCCAGGAAATGATCATTTGTCTACTTTAACTGTGTTTTTTGTACTGTGATGGGAAATGGTGGTCAACATCAGAAGTATACAGAAGCAGTTTTTATTCTTTTTTTCTGGGGGGGGGGGAGACAGGCAAAACTCCTGAACTAAATTAGTTTTTTTGCATTTAATTAATGTATTTGTCATTTTTATGGTCAGAGAAACCTCACTCAAATGCATATTGCATGGAAAATTTCTTTTTCATTTCAAATAAATAAATTCCTTGGCATGAGTCCATATGTATTTACGGACTTACAGCACAAAAGTCTGGCATTCAATTCCCTGTGACATAAAGTGTGTAGATAACCATAGTGTAGCTTTGTGCTAATAAGTAAATAAAACAGTCATTACCATGAGCCATTTTATGTTGAGCCTTTTGTAAGAACTAAATATTTAGTAGCTGTACACGCTGGTGATAGTGTCTTAACCTGAAGTATGTTTTCAAACACCGTTGTGCTCTACAGTGTGAGATTATAAAGCATTGGGTATTTTGAGCGGCACACCATTTTGTGTTTAAACAAACAACAAGCAATTTTGGGAAATATTTGTCAAGAAATGTAAAGCATTTAAAAAATTATTTTGTTATAGTTATAATTTTTATGTATAAAATTATAGAAAGAAAAAAAATTCTTCATTTCGATCCTTGTCCGTGTATTGAAAGCAGAGTCGTTACGAATCAAAGTTTTTCTGATTATGGAGTGACTCTTCATAGACTATTAGTTCTGTCTTATTTTAGATATTACTGGAAACCTGATAGTTTAGTACAAATGTTTAAGAGGGCTGTAAACTTTTCTTGCAACAGTAAAAACCCGAAGACTTTATAAAGTAAGAATTGATAAGTAATTATGGTGGTTCAAGTAAACCTATTTTATATATACATTGTTTTTCAATACATGTAAATGTATTTGCATTTGAAAATTCTTAAGTATTAGATTATGTTAGCCATATACTATAGTAAGTATAGTAAGGTGCCTGACAGGATAGTTTTATTTGTGTTTTTATTATAGCATCAGTGTTTTACTCAATAAAAAATAAACCAAGAATTAAAAAATAGGATGAAAAGTTTGAAAATTTGAAGAAAAAAAGATTTTGTTGCAAAAAAAAAAATTGAAAATTATTTGGTGTGTGTGTGTGTGTTTTTAAACTTTAGCAACAAGCCACTGGATAGTATTTGATATTTATCATAAATTTAAGTCATATTGGTTTCTAATTCTTTATAAACTTTTCCAGCTTTTGGCATTTAAGCCATAACTTTTTAAAGTATTTTACTCCTATGTAAATAACTTTCAGGCCAACTGTTGAGTTTTGGTATTGAATGAAAGGTTTTTTTGGACATTGACCTGTGGTACACAAAAAATAATCTGAAATATTATTTTTACATACTTCTGATTTAGAATCTGAAATGGGCAAGTGAAAAATGAATGTGGAAAAAAACATTTTTAGTTAACATAATTGTTAATCATGAATTTTTAGGCCTATTGGAAGCATGTTAACTTTCTGATGACAATTAAAACTATGAAGTATAAAGTATTTGTCAGAATGAATACTGGCTACGATGTGTATATAAAATTGTTATATCTGTAATAGTTGAAAATAGAGTAAGAGCTGCAAACCGAGTCATTGCAACTGGTTCTTCTTGATATGATTTTAGTACTTATTATAAATTTACTAAATCATTATCAATTCAAACCATTAGATGAAATTACAATATATGCTAATTAAAGAAACACAAGCATTGCATATGTTGTATCAAACTTGAATGGTAGTGGAATTGATATTACATTGCTGGTATAGGTAACATTGAGAATGCCTTTGTAGTGTATAAATCTTCGAGTTGGTGTCATATTTTCTTCTTTTATGTGATTTCTATATAGAGGTTTTATGAGGTAGAAGTCGAATTTGGTAATACATAATTAACTCATTGTATTAATGAAAATAAGAATTCTGATAGTTTATTAAAGTACCTCACGTGGTGTTGATCGTATTAAATGTGAATCATAAAGTGTACAGAGTTTTCAGATGTTCTTAACTGCACTTAAAATTGTTTTTACATCATAGGTGGATGACCTACTTACAATTGAGGAGCAAATTGACGTTGATGTGCGATCCTTGGAAACAAGTGCTTACTCAGCCAACACCTTTACTGATATCTTAAACAAAATCCAGAAGGCTGTGGATGGCCTTAGTCTTCACCAGTATTCCAACCTGCATTTGTGGGTTAGCAAGTTGGATGAAGAGGTAATTAGTGATACAGAACATTTGAAGTCGGCGTGTAAGTACCATGTGTAATAGAACTTCCATCAGTAATATATGATTTTGTGAATTAACACTCGCAGCCTTTATAAAGTGTGTGAGTACGTATATAAGTGTTTGTAAATTATCCATGAAAATTTACAGGAAACAACAACTATGCAAAACAAACTTTTCACACCTTATTTTGAATAAAAATATACGTGTTTTTGTCGGTTTTTGAGTATATTCTTGCAGCTAATCGTAACAGCCATCAAAACTCTCTTCCATTAGGTGGTCCCAGTATGAATGAAAACCTAAACATAGGTAAATATTTTGGGTAATCGTTTTAATATAATACATCTCTATGCCAATTTGTATGTAAGATTAAAATGGTTGTTCAAAGAATCCTCCAAGCTCCCTTGACCCTGAGTTTTGAAAACTCCCTTAATCTTCCATTAGGTGGTCCCAGTATGAATGCAAACCTAAACATAGGTACATATTTTGAGTAATCGTTTTAATATAATACATCTCTATGCCAATTTGTATGTAAGATTAAAATGGTTGTTCAAAGAATCCTCCAAGCTCCCTT
>NW_013669683.1:40630-53604 GCF_000517525.1 Limulus polyphemus
AATACTTGTCATCAAACTGTAGAGAGGAGGATCATTATCCTACTGAAATACTTGTCATCAAACTGTAGAGAAGGAGGATCATGGCAACATATAACAACAAAAATCATGCCAGGTCTCTTGGACACAAGACTGCATTCTAGGCTAACTTCCCCATTTAACCCCCACAATAACTTGTTGAAAAGCATTTTTTTTTCATTGTAGCGTGTGGAGTTAAGTGTACAAGCAAAGTAATGGTAGGAGTTCAAAAATCAAAAAAAGAGTGCATAAGTGCAGTTGAGAATTACTGTAGAAATACACATATACTGGTCTAATGCTTGCATGAGAGGAGGTTTAGACAGAGAGTAGTATACTTGAAAGAATTGTTAATAGGTTTTATCTGTCTTTTTTTTGGGTGATGTTTTGGGCTGTTTAAGATCTGCACTAACAGCCTGAAATGTTGTCCAAGAGACTTCCTAGACAGTTGCAGTCCATTTCAGGTAGGTCAGTACTTTAAATTGCATCAAGAATACATAGGCAAAAAAATATAGAAATAAAAAATTTGAGAGTGAAACTCAAAGACTAATGTGTGTTTGTATATATTATACAGACAGGGTGTCCATTAAGTGTGAAATCAATATAAATATAGTTTATTTAAAGACATAGTTATAATATATGTTCCAAATGGCCACTGCCAAGTTTTGTAGTTACAATATATGTTCTAAATGGCCACTGCCAAGTTTTGTAGTTACAATATATGCTCAAAATGGCCACTGCCAAGTTTTGTAGTTACAATATATGCTCAAAATGGCCACTGCCAAGTTTTGTAGTTACAATATATGCTCAAAATGGCCACTGCCAAGTTTTGTAGTTATAATATATGTTCAAAATGGCCATTGCCAAGTTTTGTAGTTACAATATGTGTTCAAAATGGCCACTGCCAAGTTTAAAACATGTTTGTAAAAAATACAGCATGACTGAGATATTGGATTTCTTTCTGGATGTTTGTTATTGAACTCCACAGATATTTCTCTCTGTGTCCATCCTTGATGTCCACATGACAGGATAATTTCAGTGAGCTTTTGTAAGCTTAACGACATTATTATTCTGTATGGACAACACAAACCTGCAACAAAAAGAATAAAACATTAAATTAATAAAGAAAAATGTTTCAAATAAATTAACTTTACATTCACTCCAGACTTTATGGACACCCTGTATACGTGGAGAAAGGAATGCATTATGTGCAGTGATGTGTACGAGTCCCCTATAAAATAATGTTTGTCTGTGGTGGTTCTTTCATAGGTGGAGAAAAAACTGGCATCTCGACTCCAGGCTGGCATCAACGCATGGACCAAAGCTCTGGAAGGGAAACGAGAAGAGGAAGTAGACATTTCTATGGACACTGATGCACCAACTACCACTGCACACAAACCAGGAGGTGATCCCCAGATTGCAACTCTGATCCATGAAGTACGTATCACCAACCAAGTTATGTATGTCAGTCCCAGCGTCGAGGAAGCTCGTTTCAATATCCTTCAGCAGCTGTTTGCGTGGGAGAATGTTGTTCTGTCCCAAACTCGGATCCAGAGTACCCGTTATCAGGTAATGCTACAGTTTGTTTCCGTTATTTGACTTGTTTTGTCATAATCAGTAGCATTTTAATGTTCTTAAAAATACCATGAAGTACTGATTTTTTTATATATATATATATATATATATATGATAGATGAGAAAAGCTACTTTATATGAATATGCACGATTGGATTGGTTCTAGCTACAGTTTCTTTACTTTTAGTTTAAACCAGAATGAGGTTTATTTTTCTCTGTTTCAGACCCAGTACTAGTTACTTTACTGCCTTAAGCAAATGTTGTTCCCTTCCCTACAGTTTTATTTCACTTGTCGAGCAAAGCTGTAGGGTTACAAATATATTTATTAAAGCCTGTAGGAAATGTTAGATTAACAGTTAACATGTGACTGTTGTGTTAGCTAAAAATTTTGCAATTATGGAAATTTCACTTTATATGGTTTCAATGAGAAGAAATCGTAGATTGCTTATTTCAAAGCCATTCCTTGTGCAGTTTCATTCATGATTAGATTGTTGGTTAGGGTGTTGACTCGCAGCTGCAAGTTTGAATCCCATCGCTAAACATGCTTGATCTTTTAGTCATGGTGGCATTATAATGTAATGGTCAAATAAATGGTCAGTTAGAGTAGCCCACACGCACAACTTAGCAGTGAAGGTGTTGCCTAGTTCTTTTCCCTCTAGTCTATCACTTCTAAATTAGGACAGCTAGCACAGATACACTTGAGTAGCTTAGAGTGAAATTCAACAAACCAACAGTCAAACAACTAGTCTTGTTTTGTGTAGCAGTTGATCTCAGATAGGTTTTATTTGGGTTGGAAAAACTTCTTTATCCACAAGCAATGGTGATAAACAAAATTGACACAGGATTCTCAGTGTGGCAAAGATTCTGGGAAAGTGTTAGTAATCTTTTCTTATACATGTAAACCAGTATATTTTTAGTCACTTTCTGTGAGAGTTATTGCACAGTTCTGTTTCACTGTCACCACCTGAAGAGTCGGTATGGAGATGAACACAGTGAATCAGTAAGTATCTTGAACTCATCTTCTATAAATTAGCAATGTTTTACAGGAATCTAAACATTTAACTCTGTTTCCACATCTATGACATTGGTTCAGTGGTTGTGTTAACAATTTTTCTAAAGAAGTTTTGTTATGAATCAAGGATAAGTTTGAATTTACATTGTAATTATTCTATGAAAACTCTTCTGTTTTTGTGTAAGTGAATGTGCTGTTTCTATAAAAAATTTTCTTATGATGTTCATTTTGTCCACCAGCATTTGTAAACATTCATCAATCCTTTCCTCATGTAGGAAATACTTTTTTGTTAGTTGTGGAGTAGGACAAGCTTCCCTCCTGGTGAGGTTGATCTCGCATGACAAGTCGTGCTATACCACAAGACTGACTGTAAATTTAAAACTCCAGATTTTCTCAACAGTTGTTTGTACTTCAAAGCATTACTTTGTCTCAGTGGCTTCCTTGCAGGTATTTATTGTCTTATGGAATGGAGATCAGACCACTATAGATTTATTCTGTTGAAGCACACAAATAACATCAATTATACTTCACTATCATATGTCATTCAATGACCTCGCAGGCAACTTGGAAACATTTTGTAACAAAACTTCCCAACTAGAGTTGGAGAAAAAAATATAGATTCAACTCAAAGATTGTCACTGTCTTACGGCTACAGTTGGCTGCATCATTCATCACAAAATTCAAAGTTTGTTTGTGATTTTCGTAGTACAGTAAAAGCTCTTGGAAGTAAGTCTGATTCTGTTTTTTTTTATGGTGGTTTCATAGTCGTATATTTGGCCATTCAAGTCTTCCAGTGGCAGTGCAACTTTCTCGAACTTGTTGAAAACAACTTTGGTCATACCAGCACCTCTTGATACTGACTTCACCATCTTTAGTCACAGGTGTCTCAGTGGTGGTGAGAGACCGAATGATCGTTGTTGTGTGTTCTGTGTGACTTGTGTCTAAAGTTAAACGCAACTGAGTAATACTTGGCATTCCTCACCAAAGCCAGCACACGAGCCTGTATCTTGTTGGAAAGCAATTTAATTAGCTCATTCTGAATGTTATTTCCCAGATATTGCTTAGTTGTTCTTTCATGGAAGGGTCAGATATTGCCAAATATTCAACAAATTTGAGACAGTTTCTGTTTCTCCATGTGAATAACTTCTCACAACTTCCAAGAAAAGCAATATTTTAAAGGCCAGGAAAAGCACTAAGCCTTTTAATAGCAGTTATTCAGTGGTCTTGCTCTTATATAATGAGGCACAGATTTTTTCCATATTGATTGTTTGGTTCATTGTTGAGATTCTTTATTCTTTCCACTGTTGAAATACATCAAGTGATCAGCAGACTTTTCATGTTGACTTAAAGGTGTTAACATATTTTCTTAGTCATTTATTTGTTAGATGGGAGTGAAAAGTTAGCTGTGCTAAAAATCTTGCAGAAGAAACAAAACTTTGAATCATGTGTGATAAAATATTGAACCCATTACCCTAGTACTTCTCCGGTGACCTATTGGCATGTGTAATTACTTGCTCTTGAGAATACCCAATGTACTGATTCCTTTTCACCCAATAACACTATTTTGGGCCATTTAACTCAATAACTGGAATCAAATAAACATGCATTCTTCTTTTTTCTGCTCTTCAACTTTAGAATTGCTTTTGTCATGAGAAGCTGTGGTTTCTTCAATTTCTGAGATAATACAGTTGAAAGTTACAGCACTGGTCTTTTCACTAGTTTTAGCAGAAGTAGCTTCTTGACTCACGCTAATAATAGACTGTTCACATTTTTGTAATGTATTGTAAAAGCTTGAGAAGATTGCCCTTATGGTGCTCCAAATCTACCTTTTTTTATTGCTTTCCTTCTCTCTCTCTCTCTCTCTTACTGTGCACCCGACAGATGGTATTTTTACCTCAGTCACTTTTATTTTAAGTTTACTCTTTAACGTCTTTTGTGTTATCACTTTTAATTTCCAGGTTTTAGCTATCTTGAAGTTTTTGTGAATTTAAATATAGTTCGTAAAAATATTTTTTATCGTGAAAAATGCTCAGTCTTTTGAGCTGATGATTTGCTTATATGTCACTTTGGCCTGGTTTCAATAATTTTTGTAGAAATTTCTAGTGTTTTTAAAACATCTTTATTGAGTGCATCCCCTGAACAAATAAATTTCATCTATATAGAGAGGGAAACTGAACACTTATACCTAGCCCCTCGTTGGCTATTCACAAAAGACATGCCCAAATAAGGAAAACACAAGATTTATCGGTAACTTTGACAGATGAATTCATTAGTAAGATTATTCTACCAACCTTGGATGATATCACTGGCCCTCTATTTAAGAAAATGAAATAAAATATCTCTATCTGATAGGCAGTATCTTAAAAAGTATAGTTGTAATGTATGAATATTTAGTAAGTGTACATTATTTGTTATGCACAAAATCACTGTTAAATAAGTTATGGGCATTTGGCTTTTGCTTTCTGTGTGTATTTACAGTATAGGAAATAATTATGTAAACAGTGAATAAATTGGATATAAAATGCAAATATTATGGGATTGCTCTCCCTCTCGATCTGTATAAAAATGAACTTTACAGTTGCTGATTGACTGTCATCCAACTACATATAAATATACAGTCAATCATGCTGTTCCCAGCATTGATGTAAATATTAATATGAGGTTTAAAAAATCTGCTTAATGTTTGTTTTCTCGTTCTTAGGTCGGTTTAGAACGACAAACTTCCCAAACCTATCGTAACCTGTTGACCAAGATGCCAGATGGTGCTGCCATCTTAGAATCAGCCTATTCAGCAGTAGAGAACACAATCAAACAGATGCAGGAATACGTGGCTGAGTGGCTACGTTACCAGACATTGTGGGACTTGCAACCAGATATGCTCTACTCAAAGTTAGGCGAAGACATTAATTGTTGGATGAACACTCTTGTGGAGATCAGGTACTAGAGTTGTGTATTCATGAATTGGTAGTGAAAATATTAGTAAAAATGTCAGCCACTTTTGATTGGTGTGTTATAATTTGTACAGTAAATAGACAATTAAAAAAGATGGAATAAAAACTTACTGTTTGTCAAGAGATCTTAGTTGTTTTTTGCTTCTATGTTACCATTGAATAACATTTATTTATATGAAACATATAATTCATGTTTATATATTTTTTTTTACCAATATAACAATCTCGAACTGCTATTATTATGAAGTTTTATACCAAAAATTTGCATGTTTTAGAAGGTTCATTTATTCCAATTTTGTAATATTTATATAGGAAATCACGTACCACATTTGACACTACAGAAGTACGCAAAGAGATTGGACCAATCATAATTGACTATGCAAAGGTTTGTTTTTGCGGTAAATGCATATTGTGACCGAAAGACAACGGTGCCTTAGTTTTTTAAGAATTTGGTATATTTTACTGAAAACTGGGGACTGCAATTTATACTTGTTAAAATTTAATGTTGTTTTATAAGTATAAATTGTAGTCCCCAGTTTTCAGTAGCACATTGTTCTAGAAAACGGTTATTAGCAAAGTTAATGTTTAATGCTGATTTTGAGATTCAGTATAAGAAATATTTCCTTATGTAATAATTGTTAAGCTACCAAAATGTCATATCTGTTAAAAAATACTTTATTACAGCAAAGTTGAAATAATTAATATTGGGTTAGAAGCAGAATCAATATACACCTAATATAGTTTATCTGTGGTGGGGTTAAAAATACTATCACGTTGTAAATGTTTTATTGTAAATATTTTTAATGTACTCTTTGATTGGTTGTTTAGACAGAGTATTCATATTGAATCTAAGTTTCAAATGGATAGCAACTGCCTGAGGTAGAAACCTACAAATGTAGAGGACGATGTTTCGAAAGTCTTCCGCCTTTCTTCTTCAGGTGGAAGACTTTCGAAACATTCGTCCTCTACATTTGTAGGTTTCTACAACAGGCAGTTGCTGTCCATTTGAAACTTAGATTCATTTTTAATGTAGTAAATCTGAAATTGGTAGAATTGAGGAATGTATATATTCCTTTACTGCCCTAGGTACAAAGCAAAGTGTCTCTGAAGTATGACTCATGGCACAAAGAAGTTTTAGGAAAGTTTGGGTCTCTTTTAGGGAATAATATGGCTCAGTTCCATGCCAATGTGTCTAAGGTAAGATTGACTCAAGTTTTATATGTGTATATGTATCTATAAAATTTTCTAAATGCTAATAAGTTTCATAGTTAATATACATTGAGTAGCTTTGAGTGTATTAACAGTTGAAAGTGTAGGCGCAGGAGTTACACAAAGCAAACTTTTTTTTGTCCTCTAATTCGTGACATTACCAAATATCACTTGTTTTACGCTATTAAGAACACATTGTTATACTAACATACCATATCAGATCTGTTTTTCTAAGTTTAATAATATATTAGGGTGATCGTGAACATCAAAGTCAGGAAAAATTGTACCATCACCACCCTTTCTTGAAACTTGCGTGCTTAGCCATGTAATTATTGGTATATTTCAACCTAATTTTGGTTTGTCACTCCAATCTTAAGTTATTATATTTGATGATAAGTTTCATCAAGTTCAAATTAAAATGCAACATTTTTATTAGGCATTGTCAACATACCAAATTCTTAATTGTGTCGTAACATGAAGTAATTATGTTTTGAAGTTTTTATAAGACTATTAGTCTTTGTGAACTAGATTACGAGCTAAAGTGGTGATAATCTGAAATATCAGTACGTTTGTAATAGAGTGTGTACTCCTCCGAAAAACCTGGAATTTTTGCCTCAAGATCAAGGTAAAAAAATTGACAAGAATGTGCCCATCCTGTTCCATTTAGAAAACATGATGAAGTGAAAGGGTTATAAACTGACAATCAAGAAGACATTTTGAGAAATTGCTGTTGATTAGGTCTAAATATACTTCAGATACACTTCTAAATATACTGTCATTTTCTGATTTAAGCCCACAAAAAAGAAGACATAACTATGACAGAAATTATGAAGGATTTTAGAACCTTTAAGTTAACTATATACTGTCATTTCAATATACACAGTCGCATTCAATCCTTTGGTGGTGAATTGATTTTGAAATTTTCTCCAAACTTTTAAATATTTTCTAATACAATAAGTATTCCTATCCTTTGCTAGATAGAGTATTTATATTGAGTTGACTGTGAAGTGAGTGGTGACTGTCTATTAGAGAAACACTTGTAGAAATATATTTATGACTATAGTATGTACTTGTGTAGCTCAGTTGTAGAGGACGACATTTTGAAAGTCTTCTGCCTTCTGGTGTATTCCTCTTTTATTTTATTTTGAATCAGAAAAAAACCATTGTTATAAAAAAGTTTGAGTAATATTTTAATTAGTTTCATAATCAGTTAGCAGCTAAAAAATTTTTTAGTGATTTTTACTGTTTATTTATGAATCATTTAATCTGACATTTTTCAACAAGGTTTTTTGTTGTCTTTTATCAACCACAGTGAACCCTTATTTATACAGCATTAAAACTACAAGTTTTATATAAAAAAAATGGTCTGCTGTGGTGAGTAAAATACAACTCAAAACACCATACATATAATTTACACTCCATCACTCTATGAGTGCTAGTCTTGTTTTTTTGATTTGCTCTTGTCCAGGGTTACTGATAAGGGATAAATTCCCACAAGTCAGTGTGTTAAACGTATTGAAAAGTGGTGAATCAAATGTTAGACTGGACTTCATACTTATTATTAGCATTTCTTAGTTTGTTGTGTTTAAACTTTTAGTCCCGCAGTGATCTGGAGCAACAGTCTATTGACACTGCCACTACATCTGATGCTGTGTCCTTCATCACATATGTTCAGTCCTTGAAGAGAAAGATGAAAAGCTGGGAGCAACATGTTGAGGTAATACTACACTGACAGTTACTAGCTTCTGATCTGTGCTTATACAGTTCTTCAAAGAGTAAACTGTATATTTTAGAGTGTAAAAATAAATGATAGACAGGGTGTGTAAGTTTATTTGAATTTTTCTTGATCTGTTTTTAATTAGTCATTTGCAAGACGTGACGTGTTTATGGCTAAAAGTTTAGTGAGATGGTATTTATACGTATATGATGCTCAAACATTTACACTATAAGTTGAATCTTACTGAATCACCACCAATCACTTGAGCTGGGCAGTTAGGGGAATTTTCTAATTGATTAATCATCAGGCTACGATTAAGTAATTGATTATTCTCACTTAAGACTTGGGTAATTAGAATAATAAAAAGTAGTAATAATCAGAAACCCTAGTTTCAATTAGTTGATTATTTTCATGACATTAATTTAATTAATTGTAATTCTGATTAATTGAATATTTTACATGGCACTGATTAATGTTCTAAGGTAATCAATTATATCAAGCTAAATTACTCAACTGTATAAATCACCAGAAAGAGTGTATATTAATAATGAACTTTCAGGTATACATGTACTGATGTTATGCTTAATAATAGAAATAGTTTAATAGCAATCACCATAATCAAATATGTTATGTTCTGTGTTTTAATGGTTGCTTAAAGTGACTTTCATATCAAGACTTTAGACATTGCTCCATTTACAAGTATTACTTGTGTTACATTTAGCTCTACAAAGAAGGACAGAGAATATTGGAACGACAGCGTTTCCAGTTCCCTAACTCCTGGCTACATGTGGACAATATTGAAGGAGAGTGGTCTGCCTTCAACGAGATCATTCGGCGCAAAGATGCATCCATCCAAACCCAAGTTGCGAGCCTGCAGATGAAGATTGTTGCTGAGGACAAATCGGTAGAGTCTCGCACTGGGGACTTATTAACAGACTGGGAGAAAAGCAAACCCATTGAGGTAAAAATATATGAAAATAAGAAAATTCACCGAGTAAGATGCAACTTATCTTAAAGGACAGGTTTGTGTCTGACTTTGAAATTCCAGGAACTGTTTATTAAATGAATTTTTTTTCCAATTTGCAATATTCAAAATAGCCTTTCCCAAATAAACAATATGCACAATAGCCAATTCCCTTGTGAACAATATAGATACTGTTAATAATATTCACAGCAGTGAAATTCCCATTAATGCATGATAGAGAAATCCCTAGTAAATGATGAAGATAAAACTACTGTAAGTTCGCTGTTCATAAATTCATGGAATATCTAATCTAGGGCTCCTTGAAACCTAATGAAGCTACTAGCCAACTTGCCATATATGAAACCAAGTTCAGCCGACTGAAGGAAGACAGAGACAACATTGTCAAAGCTAAGGAAGCATTGGAGCTACAAGAACCTGGTACACCTTATTAGTTTTTTCACTTAGAACATGGTAGTTTTGTTTATACTGTCATTTGTATTGATTATATTTGTTTAAGAATATACCAATGTGTTATGTTGCTAATTATTTTCTAGTTCTATACATCAAATAAAGCTTACCTGATAGATTAATTATCAGTTTTGTTATATGTATTATTTGATTAATGTTTTTATGGTACTATTTCATTGGGTTTAAAAGATATGTATGCAGGAGTTAAATGCGAGAAGGTGAAATGTATTTTCTTGTTACTAACAGGTGCTCAGACTTCAAGTGATGAACGGTTGCAAGTAGCTTTTGAAGAACTTCAGGATTTGAAAGGAGTTTGGCTAGAATTGTCTAAAATCTGGGAGCAGATAGATCAAATGAAGGAACAACCGTGGTTATCTGTTCAGCCTCGAAAGGTGTGTTTCAGAATATCCAAGTTTAATGAAATAAAGAAATGGGAAGTATTTTTTTTTACAATAGTCTATTGTATGTTAATGCCAACAATTTCAACAGAAACATACGAAGTACTGGTTATGAATTATTTGTTGATTTTTTTTGCGTATGTGAATCTATACTTCTATTGCTTCCTATGTAATTTTTATTGATCTTTCAGTGTTAAGGTAACAGTTGACGTGAATATGAGTTGGATCCTCACCTATTTGAATTAATGGATTTGTTTATATGTATATAAATTAGATAGATTGATAGATATGGTTGATACAGTTGCATTCAGTTTATAAATGTTTTGTTTATTGTAAAAATGAGATTAAAAGGTTTTTCATATAGTTTTGTAGAAAGAGTAATATTTTTCTTCTAAAGCTGCGACAACAACTGGATGGCTTGCTTGCTCAGTTGAAAGAACTTCCAGCACGTCTTCGTCAATATGCGTCATACGAGTTTGTGAAACGCCTTCTTCAAGGGTATACAAAGGTATGGCAGTCATGTTACTTTCCTTCTGATTACTTTTAAAATGTGATAATGTTATGAAAGTCACTACATTAAAAATTGGCTGTGAGTTTATAATACATATTGATATAAAGTAGAAATAGTTTTATTGATAAGCTTTTCAGCTTATATACACAACTGTATCTAACCTCCAAAAATCATATGTTTAATTTAAGCTCATAGGTTTGGTGTTCTTAGCATTATTTTTAATTAATTTATTTATTAATGAACAAAACAAACCCAAACAAAATTAAATTAAAAACACTGCATAAATTAAAAGGATCTCCAGGGTACGGGCTATAATGTGGGTTTTGGAGGTGGCCGTGGAAGTAGAACCCACAATGTGGTGGGGATACACTTTGAAAGGATTGTTACGTTAGGGTTAGCTGTGTATGTTAAATCTCATTTGAGTTGTATAAGATCTCATTTAAATGTAGCAAAAAGGGGCCTTAATAATCCAGTTTCTTCCATAATCTGGGAATTGCTTTTCAATGTAGACTTCTAATGATGATAATTTAACGAAATGGAATAATGTTCATATTGCATATTTATGGTATTGTGTATAGTGCCAAAGTCAGTCGTGTGACATTACAGGTGTTAAATCAAAACTACATGTTGTTGTTCATAGAAAAAGTAATCTGATTGTTTTTTAAGTAATGTCAAATTCTTCCCAGTTAAAAACTACAGATACTCTGATTAGTATTCTCAATATTTTTTGTCATGATGGGTTTTTAATTACATTGTTTGAAGAGCAATTGTTACAAATGTTTGTTTAATGTAGGTAAACATGTTAATTGTGGAGCTGAAATCAGATGCGTTAAAAGAACGCCACTGGAAACAACTGATGAAACAGCTGAGGGTCACCTGGGTGTTATCAGACCTAACTCTGGGTCAGGTTTGGGATGTTGACCTACAGAGAAATGAGCCTATCATTAAAGATGTAATTCTGGTGGCTCAAGGTGAAATGGCTTTGGAGGAATTCTTAAAACAGGTGTGGTTAGATGTTCTACAATATGTGCCTGAAATTAGTTTATATATAGCCTGTAAAATATATTTGTACAAGTTATTTTATTAATGTTGAATTAATAAGCACATTTATCCAAAACAGTTTTTTGTAACAAGTCTTAACTACTTAAATATATTAAAACATTCAAGTACTTTGAAGTTATAAAAATATTTTCAAATACTTAATATACAAGTATTGGTTTTTTTTTTGCAAAGGTTCGTGAAGCATGGCAAAATTATGAACTTGATCTTGTGAACTACCAAAACAAATGCCGTTTAATCCGAGGATGGGATGACCTGTTCAACAAAGTTAAGGAACACATCAATTCTGTGGCTGCTATGAAGTTGTCACCGTATTATAAGGTACATACGAAGGAGTTAGTTTGTTAGAAAGATGAGGCTTACTTATGAAAGTTATGTTTAATATTCTTATAATATGAACTTATTGCTACTTACAAGGGATGAAACAGATAATTATTGCCCCTTTTATAACAGGGACACTTAAAGCCACGTTGCGATTACTATGGATGCTTGGATTTTTGTGAAGGGATGCGTATGTGTGAATGGAATGTCAACTGCCAACATTTTTTAATGTTATTCTTAGTTCTCTAAATAAGGTAGATTTTAGTACGTTAAATAAATTGCTCCAGAATCCTTAATCTTACTTTATTTATACTACTAGTACTTATCACCATATAGCATTAATATATCTGATATTAAAAGCGATAATTGTGACATATTCTTCTTTATGTCCATATTTCAATTTGATTTAGTAATGTAAATTATTTAAAATAATCATTTTGTTTTTGTAAATAAAAGTAGATTATGTTTAAAGTATATGAAAAGATTAATCAATAAATAACTGTACAAAGTATAATTCTTTTTTTATCTTGGTCTATTTACAGGAATTTGAAGAAGATGCTCTAGCTTGGGAAGAAAAGCTGAACAGGATCAATGCTCTGTTTGATGTTTGGATTGATGTACAGCGGAGATGGGTTTACCTCGAAGGTATATTCACTGGAAGTGCTGATATCCAAACTCTACTTCCTATGGAAACGTCACGCTTCCAAAGGTAAGGCTTTGTTTTCACAACAATAAATTTTGTGATGATGTTTGGATTGATGTACAGCATAGATGTGT
>NW_013669683.1:54604-59709 GCF_000517525.1 Limulus polyphemus
GGCTTTGTTTTCACAACAATAAATTTTGTGATGATGTTTGGATTGATGTACAGCATAGATGTGTTTACCTGGAAGTGGTGATATCCAAACTCTTCTTCTTGTGGAAACGTCACGCTTCCAAAGGTAAGGCTTTGTTTTCACATCAATAAATTTTGCAATGATGTTTGGATTGATGTACAGCATAGATGTGTTTACCTGGAAGTGCTGATATCCAAACTCTTCTTCCTATGGAAACGTCACGCTTCCAAAGGTAAGGCTTTGTTTTCACATCAATAAATTTTACAATGATGTTTGGATTGATGTACAGCAGAGATGGGTTTACCTGGAAGTGCTGATATCCAAACTCTTCTTCCTATGGAAGCATTACGCTTCCAAAGATAAGGCTTTGTTTTCACAACAATAAATTTTGTGATGATGTTTGGATTGATATACAGCGTAGATGTTTTTACCTGGAAGTGGTGATATCCAAACTCTTCTTCCTGTGGAAACATCACGCTTCCAAAGGTAAGGCTTTGTTTTCACAACAATAAATTTTGCGAGGTACATAATAAAAGAAAGAGTGAATGGTATTGAGAATTCATCGGAGGTGGAAGTGATATGGGAATACCAAAGGTGGCTGGAAAAAAATTAAAATTTGGAGCTATATTTAAAAATTTAGAAAGTGAAATTAATTCCATACTTAAAGGTTTCAAATATTGTCATGTAAAAACCAAATAATTCTGGAAATGAATGGTTAGCTCTAAATGATCTGAAAAATAATGAAAACATTATTAGTTTAGTAGAACTTGACTTTGTACATCTCTGCAGTGGGCAGAGCACAGGTAGCCCACTGTGTAGATATGTGCTTTACAACAAAATAAATACACAAGCTTTAAATCTACTGCTTTGCAATTGCACGTTTCTGTGACAGATTCTGTGTTGTGAGTGATTACTTCCACTTTTAGCACTCATTGTTATATTTCTCTCTCTTAGTATTAGCTCTGAATTTCTGACACTAATGAAGAAGGTGGCCAAGTCACCACTTGTGATGGATGTACTAAACATTCCTGGTGTCCAGAGGTCACTAGAGAGACTTGCAGACTTGCTCGGGAAGATACAGAAAGCCCTTGGAGAGTACCTAGAACGAGAACGTTCTTCCTTCCCAAGGTAAAAAGTGTTTTCTTGAAACATGCTAGAGAGAACTCTTATTTTTGAAACATATTTGTTTAATGAAATGTAAAGGAGTGAGTCTTTTGTAAGTTTATAGTCAACACTACGTCTTAGTGTGATTAATACTCTTTTCCTCTGTACATTAGCTGTTTTTTGCTTTATTTTGTAGAGCAGTTAAGTTGTGAGTGGGAGAAGTTTAATTTTAATTTTATGAATTTCTTAAAAACAAAAAGTTGTGTCATTGTTCAAAACTTCAAACTGAGCCACATTTTAATGACAATGTTGGGTTTTCAAGAAAAGATACATAGCTAGTCTGAGGTGTTGCATTTGTAACATTTCAGAGATTCTAATAATTGTTGTATTTCACCTGAGACTGATTCTATAACACTTGTGCTTCTTCATTGCTTTCTACATATTTTATGTTTTCAGCTGTTGAATTTTTAAGCTATAATTACTTTTAATATGTACAAATAATATCACTTTTTCAGATGTTATTTCATTCCTCAGATTTTACTTCAGTGATGTCCCATGTTTGCTGATGTTTATAACTTACTAGTTTACTGGTGTGTCATTTATGATTTTCTGGTTTTGTTTAATTATTGTTATTTGTTTGTATTACTATTATGATTTTTTAGGTTTTGCTTTGTTATTAGTACACTTTTAGTTTTTCTATAACTGGATTTTGTCTGGTTTTCTTTGGTTATACTTCAATATTTTCTTATAAAAAATGTAATTAATTAGTACTTTTCTAGTTCTGTTTTATTTTGTAACAATTCTAGTTAATACTTGTTTCTACTGGACTGTAATTTTAATATTTTTCTTACCATTTTTCAAAAATACAGTTTATTCAATATATTACATAGTTATTTATGGGATATTTGTAAATGACTATTCTGCTTTGCCACCCACCCCTCCCCCTAGTGGCGCCTGAAGGCTTATAATGCTAAAAACTGGTTTGCAATACCCGTGGAAGGCACCACACAAATAGCCCATTGTGTATCTGTGCTTAACGATAAACAAACTGGTCTACTTTGTTAGTTGTTACCTTGTTTCTTTAAATATTTTACAGTTTATACCTGTTTCTTACAAGTTTTCTGGTTTTTCTCAGGTTCTATTTTGTGGGAGATGAAGATTTGCTTGAGATTATTGGTAACAGTAAGAATATTCCACGGCTTCAGAAGCACTTCAAGAAAATGTTTGCAGGAGTTGCAAACATTTTGCTGAATGAAGACAACACAGTAGTGGCTGGCATCGCATCCAAAGAGGGGGAAGAGGTAAGGGTTGAAATTAAATTTTATAAACATCATTTCAAAGTAATCTCTCTATTCAAGATATATATGATTGTGGGACGTTTTTTTTACGTAGAAAACGTACCCTTTAAAAGTTTTCTTTCAAGAATAGTGTTGTGTGATATGGTATTAACCTCATTTAAGGTTAATCTTAATGTGTGTGTTGTTTTTTTTTTGTTTTGTAGGTTAAATATTTGACTCCTGTGTCTATTGCTGAACATCCAAAGATCAATGAATGGTTGTCGTTAGTTGAGAAGGAAATGAGAATGACACTGGCTAAGCTGTTAGCTTCTGCTGTCTCAGATATTGTTCCATTTAAGCAGGGAACATTTAAACAAGCAGATTACATGAATTGGTTGGACAAATATCAGGTTTGTTTTGATTTATACAAAGTCATTGGGAAATGAAAACTTATTGCTTTTTGATTTAAAACCATTTTTAACTTTTTTTTTCTTTGTTCTTAACATTACAGAGCAGTACTTATCCAGGCTTTTGTACATACTTCAGAATTATTTTAGTTTATTTTGAAATATACTTAGAATGGTCTTATTTTGAGTTATAAGTGATATATATTTGTTGAAATACCTGTAGATTTTTAGTGATAAATAAGATACTATACTGATTTAATATAATCTTTTTTCTTACACACATTTACTTCCATGGATTCATGCTTGCTCTATGGTTCCACAAGTAGGGTAATAGAATCTGCTTTGAAGAACATAAATATACATTCGTATCAGTCTAGGTGTGTTCTTAATATTAATTATTTTTTAGTTACCTTTCTTTTTATATTTTGGTAATAGTATTTTTCTTTTTTTTGAATTGTTCTTAGATTTACAGATTATTTTATTAAAAAACATTTGTACTTGCAGACACAGACTGTGGTATTGGCAGCACAGATTTCATGGTCAGAAGATATTGAAAATTGTCTTCAAACCATAGCAAACAATAATGACAACAACTTGAAGCCTCTGGAGGATGTACTACAGGCTGTTGAATCAACATTAAACATTTTAGCTGACTCTGTGCTCCAGGAACAGCCTCCTGTTCGCAGAAGGAAACTGGAACATTTGGTAAATCCTCATTCCAGGAATACATGTTTCAGTATAATGTAATTTAACTTCAGGATTAAAATTTCCACTAAAAAAATAAGTAATATAATTCAAATTACTGTTATTAAGATCTTGGTGTTTCTGGGCTTTTAGATAACCGAATTTGTCCACAAGAGAGATGTGACCAGGTCACTTATAAAGAAAAAAGTGACCAGTCCCAAGTCCTTTGAGTGGCTCAGCCAGATGCGTTTCTATTTTGACCCCCGGCAACCAGATGTGCTTCAGCAGTTGTCTATTCACATGGCTAATGCTAAATTCAACTATGGTTTCGAGTACCTTGGAGTACAGGAGAAACTTGTGCAGACCCCACTCACTGATCGTTGTTATTTGACCATGACCCAGGCTCTGGAATCTCGGTTGGGTGGCTCTCCTTTTGGTAAGGGCACTATAGTTTAATCTTTGTTATCAATCTTTAAGTTGATAGTAAATAGAAACAAAATTAGTAAAAAACACAATCTTTCTCTCTCCCCCTCTCTCATATGCATGTGTGAGTGCATAATTCTTTTTAGTCATGAAATCTATAAAATATGTTTGAAAATGGCAACATTTGTGGTTACACTAATATAAAATGATAAACTTTGTATAAGAATCTATATCATTTAGGACTATAAACCCATTGAATGAGAAACAGATGTTTCATGGTCTGTTCTGTTAAATTTTGGATGACTGAGAAACGTTTTATTAAAATTTTGGCCTATCCTTTGAGAACTGATTGATGATAGTATAGCTAGCTGCCCGACATATGAAACCTTATAATATAATACGAAAAAGTATTATTGATAAATGCTTTTAACAAAAATTAATAAACTAATAATGAGGTAATAATATGAAAGATGATTGAAAAATATGAGCATATTAATATACAGAAGGAACTTCTCACAAGTGTAGTAGCAGCTCAAGATTGTGTAAAGACTAGTGGTAAACCTAAATAATTCAGATTGGAGATATTGTCTTATTGGAAATGTGCTACATGGTTATTTGAACTATGAACATCTACTGTAAACTTTTGTAACAGTCCTTCTAACTAAATTTTTATTATATGCTTTGTTATCATCAGTATAAGCAGAGCATGTGTTATATCTTTTAGGCCCTGCTGGTACGGGGAAAACAGAGTCTGTAAAAGCATTAGGACACCAGCTAGGAAGATTTGTTCTTGTGTTCAACTGTGATGAGACCTTTGACTTCCAGGTATCATTTTATTTCTGTTCTTTCTCAGACAAAAATCAGAATATATAAGCAAAATAAAATTTGAAAACAAACTTAAAAACTACTGGATACTGAAGTATACTGTAATGGTGTAATTTAAAAATACTCTTTTGAGTTTTTATGTCATATTTGCTTTTCAAATGTACCTTTATTCAACACATGATTTCAGCATTTGATGTATTGAAGGAAGTCTAAACCTATATAAAAGCCAGTGTGTGTCACGTCATGCTTCATTTCTTGAAATAGGAGGAGTCATAAAAGCCAAAATGCATATATCCAGATAGAATAGTTTGATTCTGTCTGTCCATTACGATTTTAGTGATGAGGGAGCTGTGAAACCTTATAAGTG
>NW_013669683.1:60709-71443 GCF_000517525.1 Limulus polyphemus
CATAAAATTTATCATGAAAGTAAAAATATTGATTCAATTTTTATCTTAAATTGTTTCTGAATTAAGCTATTTTTTGTTATATCACCAATATTTTTAATCAGAAACATATCTCTTAACTCAACAGAGACTAAATTAAGAAATCAACAAATATTTTTCCAGTTTTGTTGTCTATACATATCATTTTATACTTTCACTACATAGACTAACAACAATATTAGGTTATACTTTTGTTGCTAAGCGATATGACATAAAAGCCAATGTTGGAACGTAGTGTTACCAAAATGCACTGGCTTTTTAACATATTAGAAGTTGTTAATCTAATTGACTTTTACCAATAATTATTCAATAAATACACTACAAATTCCTTTCATGAATGATCTGAATTTTGATTGGCTCACAAAGGAATTTACCGATGTTTGACTGTCTTGAATGCACTTTTCTGCCTCTGTTGGTCAAGCTTGATTTTGCAAAATTTATTTATTTCAGCTAGCTATGAAATGTAAGGTTAGGGTAAACTATGGGGTCGTAGTACTTGTCCCATCATTTTTGATGGTCTATACACTGGGATTTATATAAGATTTATCTCCCATATGGTAGTTTTACTCAAGTAAACAACAAGGTAAAAATCAAATTCTTCTTTTGTAGATACTGTATGTGTGGTAGGTTCAATACATATATATATATATAGTAATAAGTTATATTTTTGAAGGTTTATTAATCTAAGCAGTTATTTTACTAATTATTTTTTCATGTTTTGTAGGCCATGGGACGTATCTTTGTTGGGCTATGCCAAGTTGGTGCTTGGGGTTGTTTTGATGAGTTCAACAGATTGGAGGAAAGAATGTTGTCTGCTGTCTCCCAGCAAGTGCAGATGATACAGGAGACTTTGAGAAACCAGCAGAACAGCAAAGAAGGTATGAACTGTGTGCAAAATGTGTGACGTACAACTTTCAATTCATTCTGTTTACTCTAAAATATGCTATAATGCCTAAAAAGTTGTGATCTTTGGGATGTTAAACTCATCTTAATGAATTGATTATTCTAACGTCTTACATATTAAAACTCTGAATTAATAAGTGTTATCTTCACAAAATTTGACAAGTTTTTAGTAAACATTACAAGCCTGTTGTACACAAAAAATTGGAATTTTTAATAAAGTATTTGTCTGCATTTCCAAAGTCTTTACTAAATCAATCTTGAGTTCAGGTTGGTTTTCATGCTAAGAATAAAAATACTTGTATATCTTAGTTTCATGTTTCATTTGCATAACTTTTTAGAACTTCCTATGTAAATGTCAAAGTTTTTTTTTTAAGATAATAGTTTTTATATTAACTGTTATTTTTCTCTACCCTAACACTAACTATAGCTAAATTATTGATGTAGAGTTATGTGAAATTTTTAAAGTTATAGAATAAAATAAACAATACTTTTTCTACTTTGAATGAATTACTTGTTGCCATATCTTTAAAGCTTCAACTGTCTACATTTTCACTTATAGTTTATTTTATAGTATTATTGACTGGCTTGTTTGACATACAGTTTATTCATCCCTGAAAAGCAACACATTACATTGTGAACATATTAGCAGATTTCCTTACACTTACGGATGCGAGTGTGAAGTTCTGAACTCGTACACTTGTAGTTACTTAACCCTGTTTTTTTTGTCTCTAAATTTTTGTTGAAACCTTGTTGTTGTACCTTTTTGATATGCATTTTAAAACATAAATAATATCTAACTAAGCTATAAACAGGTTAAAAAATCATTAATGCTGTGAACATCACCTTCACTTACATCAATCACTTCCTCGGACTAATTTATATTTCTGCCAAATTCAAAAGGACCAATGCAAGCTTGAAATAAAAAATAAACCGTTTTTATTAGTTATAAATGTATGTCAAATAAGAACACATGGTTTTAAAACTCCTTTGAAAGTTAAGGATAGATGGGTGGGGCTTCTTTTTTGGGTTGGACAAATTTATTGATATCTTACTAAATGGAAAACTTAGGACATTGAAACTGTACCTTAGACCCTGTAATTATTTATAGATTGTTTCTACTTAACTTAGACAGCGTAGTTACTTTAGTATTTGAAGTTACACATATTAAAGGGAAGAACTGAGAGTGCTTTCATGTCATGTGATAACAAAAGTGAAGATTGGGAATTTCTTCAAATTTTATATTTAAATTAAGAATTTTCAACTTGTGTAACCAAACAAAACTTGAATTATTAACTACATTATGATGCTAATGTTATTGACATATTCATAACAAATGTGTTTGATAAATTTTGAATGTAATTCTGTGAATCTGTAGAAAATCACAACAAGCCAGAACCATCTTTAATGGGTTAAAAATGAGTTGTTTGTAAAATAACCTCTGTTAGTGAAATGTGAACAAATGAAATGACTATTTACAAAACAAATGAAAAGAATCAGTTTATATTGTTTCTTATTATTCAGTCTTTGTCGATGTTTGTATTGCACGATAGTTTTCCAGTACACGAAAATTTAATTTAGCTGTGAACCATGGTGTATATTACATCATACATTCTCTGTTTTAAAACTTTTGTGTAAAAGTAATTTGTAAAACTGTTATTAAAGTAGAAGTGGTAATATATCTCCATAAATGTAATTAATTCAAAGAATGTTTTACTTGTTTTATTTCTCTCAAAGAAAAAAAATTACTTGAAACAGTCTCTTGCAAATAAATATTCTAGTAGGTTTTTATATCAATCTCAATTTTTTTATTATACATAGGTTTTATTATGAAATCATGACTATTATTAATACTACACTAACATTGTTTTATTTGACAACCTTTTGATTCTTCTCCTAGGACTGGCCTCATGGTTAGTCTGATAATGGTCGTAGAAACAGAATTTAAAGCATCAAGTGAAGTTTGTTAACGAGATGTAAACCCATTTATAGGTGTTTCAGTACTCAGAATGATGGCTTAATACGCTTGTACTTACTAACAGAATGATGGCCTAATATTTAGTAAACGTGTATCTACTAACTCTGGATGGTTTGTAAAAAATCTTTTGAAGAGGTTTTGAAAACATCTCTATTATTTGGTTTTTTGATGAGATGGAAAAACTTTATATATGTTGTTACCCCCCCCCCCCAAATCTAACAATTTCATTTTTATTTTACAAAGGTTTAACAGTGGAACTTATTGGGAAACAAGTCCGAGTGAACTCAGACATGGCTATCTTCATAACTATGAACCCTGGTTATGCTGGTCGATCAAATCTTCCTGATAATCTCAAAAAACTATTCCGCTCCCTAGCCATGACAAAGCCTGATCGTCAGTTGATTGCCCAAGTGATGTTGTATTCTCAAGGTTTTCGTTCAGCAGAGAAACTGGCTAGCAAGATTGTGCCATTTTTCAGGTATATTTATATTAATAGTATAGGTGGACAAATCTGTCAGAGTGAAGGTGTTCCGTTATTCATTTAGAATAAATTTAGCAAATACCAAAAATACATTGGATATTAGAAAAATATATACGTACGTACATATAGAACTGTGACGAACTCGAAGAAGTAAACTGATTACTGTAATCAGAAAAATATATATGTACGTACATATAGAACTGTGATGAACTCGAAGAACGAAACTGATTACTGTAATCTTTCAACTGTTTAACATTACATTATCAGGTGTAATTAGATAATAATGAATAAATCAGTATGTAGTTTATAAAGAGTATTTATGAATTATCTTGATGGGGTTAATGGCAGTTTTATGAAATAAACCACACATTTCTTCTTACACTATAAAACTGGTTAGTTTCATTATCTATGTTGTTAACATTGGTTGAGAAAATAGTTTTGGCAAATTAAGGTATACATATTATTTATAAGCTGGCTAATAACTATAACTGAGCCTCATTTAATACTTTTTGGATACTTTTGGGCCTTAAATATGATCATAGCGTCCTGTCTGAATTCTTCTAAGACTTATTAAACTAGGATAATAGCACTTCCACTTGGATCTGTCTGAGCCTTTAATATTTATGATCACAACTTTTATCAATACATTTTTATCTGGATCCTTCTGGGCCTTAAGAAGGACAATAGCTTTGGTGTCTGGATCTATCTGGGCCTTGTTAAAGTAAGGTCATATCATTGTTCTTGGGTTCCTTTTGGATTTTAAGTAGGATTGTATCATTACTCTGGACTTTAATTAGAATGATAGTATTACACTATACCCATCTTAGCCTAAAGGAGAATCGTACTCAAACAAGATATTGTACTGATAGCTTTCCTTAAGTATTAGCAAGTAGGATTTTGTGATTATTGATAATTGTTCTTTGGATACAATGTTGTAAACATAAATATTTTACTTGATTATTAAATACTAATTATGGCCACCAGAAGTTTCTTTTAATAGTCATGATAGTTCTTCTAAAATGGTGGTTTGGTATTGCAGACTTTGTGATGAGCAGTTGTCAGATCAATCACATTATGACTTTGGCTTGAGAGCTCTGAAGTATGTTCTAGTAAGTGCTGGAAACATAAAAAGAGACCGTATCCAAAGAGTAATAGACGACTTGAAAGAGAGAGGAGAAGAAGTTGATGAGGGAACTATTGCAGAAAAACTCCCAGAACAAGATGTAAGTATTGGAACAACAAGAATAAAACCATAGTAAGTTTCTGATAATATGATGAGGGAACTATTGCAGAAAAACTCCCAGAACAAGATGTAAGTATTGGAACAACAAGAATAAAACCATAGTAAGTTTCTGATAATAATAAAAAAATAAAAGAATCCAGAGGGAAAATTTTTTCAAATATAAGATAGTGTTGTCTTTTAAATAATTTTCGTCACACTGGGCTAATTTTTGTTTCTGGTAGGTACAATGTGTATTTTTTGTTGTTGTTGTAGATTACAGCTGTATGTTTTAAACCCTATTTTCCAATGTATTAATCATCCGTTTTCTGTTCAAAAAACAAATTGGTGCTAAAATAAAACAAAAATTGTCTGAGACTCAAAGTGCACTTAGTTGTAAACTGTTCCTAACCATTTTTAGTTGTTTCAGGTCTGTGTTTGTTTAGCTGAGGAAAGTAGTCTTAGTAAAAAGAATAGTTTTTATTTTACCTCATCTTATTTCTGTTTGCTTGTTTTCAGATTTTGATCCAGAGTGTGTGTGAGACCATGGTTCCCAAATTGGTAGCTGAAGATATTCCACTACTGTTTTCTTTGTTGTCCGATGTGTTTCCTGGCATTGAGTACACTAGGGCCGAGATGAAAGGCCTGAGGGAAAAGATTATACAAGTGTCACAGGAAATGTACCTGGCATGTGGCGAAGGAGAGGAACAAGGAGGTTCTTGGATGGAGAAGGTTGGGGATCTTTAGAAGTTTATGAAAAAAAGTTAAACATGAAACATAGTCATTAAATAAAAAAGAAGTAATATGAGCTTTAGCTTGCACTTGAAAGTAGACTCGTCACTGTAATTATTGGAGGACATTTATAGTCTTTTTTTTTTAGCATTTATCCTTGTTAAAATCTTACTGATCACTTGAAAATAGTACAATTAGACAATACACTGAATTAGTTTTAATGAAAAGAGTTTTCTCATCAACAAATCCTCTGTATTGTTCAGTTCATAAACATATTTTGGTAATTTCAAGTGTTGTCCCAGGTTTTGCCACCAGTGTTTCAATTATAGTTAGAAAATTAGAAAACATTTGTGAAAAAAAAAAAATTTGGTTGTCCAGTTATTTTTTTTATTTTCTATAAAATTTGTAGAACTAGAAAAATGATATAAAGCGTATATGAAGCTTTTGGTTACTGGCATTAATCTGTTCAAAACAGTTGTTTAGAGTTATGCTTATTATAAAAAAAAGGTACAAAAATAAAAATAAATATTAATAATTTTTAACAATTACTTTCAACAACTTTTTTCTTCTAGAATTCATTATAAATTTTCCAGTGTGTTTAGAGTAGATCCAATGATCATATGTTAGAAACTTGAGTGTAGATTTGAATACTCATTGTAACACTTGTCATGAGATTTGGGTATGTTTCTATTTTAATAATAGTAATGATAATTTAATAAGAATCTTTAAATCTTGAAACACAATTTTAAGTTTGATACTATAATAAATTAAAAGCAAAACTGAATTGTTAACTGAGTAGCTGATTGAGCTGTGTCACGGTAATTGCATTTTAAAGGGTTGAATATATTTTTACTTAGATATTTATAATATGTAAATATATTATGAATTGTATCTACAGGAAAATTATTTTATTTTATTAGAGCAGCAAAAAGGTGTTACTCATTTCTGTTTCATCCCTTAACACCAAACACAAGTGATAAATTTATGTTTACCGTATTGCAGGTTCTTCAGCTGTTCCGTATCTCCCAACTAAACCATGGCTTAATGATGGTTGGACCTAGTGGCAGTGGGAAAACAATGGCATGGCAAGTGCTTCTGAAAGCTCTTGATAGGTACGAAGGTGTTGAAGGTGTCGCCCATGTGATTGATCCAAAGGTAAAGTGTCATGTTATTGTGCGTATATTTTTTATGAACCAGCGAGCACCTTTTGAATGTTAAGTGCACACTCGTGTATAAATTTTTTTAATATAAGTGAAACCAATTATTCTAACTATTTAACAGTTTTTTACTCACAAATATTTTTAAATTGCTATTCTGTCATTTTTTTAGTATAATTTACAAAGAAAAATAAGTAATGATCAAACTTGATATTTATGCACACATCCAAAGAGTTTTGCCTGTAAACAACACATTCAAGAATTTGTCATAATATAATAGTATTAGGCTTATTGTATTTATAAACATTACATTCTTTATTCAGTCCCTCAGGGTTTTTCTGATAGGATGAATGTATAATAGTATTTTAACCACACTGTTTCTGTCTTATCTGTTGCCAACGACACGTTTTGCCCCAAACCAAGCTCATCAGGTTGACTGGCTTACAAGAAATATGGCATTGGTCAGAATACTATTTATATAAGCCTTTTTTTAAGAATGACAACTGTTATGGTTTGAATGTCTTAAAACTTTTCTGCCCATCCTACAACATAGGTTTATATTTCTTAAACTATCATCCTTTGAGAATTCTCAAAGTTTTATGTTTTTTTTTCCTTCTCTTTCCCCGATTTTGTCAGGACGCCCTATTGTTCCCACACCTATTATGACTTCACAGCGTGGGATTGTAACAAATACTAATGTTACCCTGCTTCTAAAATACATACAGCAAAGTTTAACTATTATTAGATAGAGTAGATTATAAACCATTTAGGACTATGTAGAATGAATAAAGTGATGAGAGAAGCAACGTATATTGTAACGTCTCCGTTCGTTAGTTGATTTTCCGTAACTTCATTCCGACGAAACTTTAACGACACAAGTTCTTACTTAATAAAACTGGTTTATTCTTTCCGAATACAACTTTACGATACACTCAACTTCAACAGTCGCTCTATAACAACACTATAATTCACGTCTCACGAGGCCAACAATATTTTGTCCGCATACATTCAATTACTCATTACACTGTTGTGACTATCTTATATATACCAGACTACCCCCAATCTAGTAAATGCTAGGGCATTCACGAAGGAACAGGATATTTCTAGAAAACGTGGTGTGACACTAGTCACGTGACCTCGCTGACGCAACAATATTTTTATGGGAAAGTAATAAGTCTTAGCTTGTACAGAAAACAACAGAATGTAGTGAGAAGTTTAGAAGGCTTGGGAACAAACCCCAGGATAATTATTTGCAGGTTCTTTATGCATTATTGTCATTCCTGAAAATGTTTTTATTTTAAAGTAAATTAAGTGTTATTGTTAAGTTTATCATATTGCAAATAAATATAGGAAAATATAATTTATTGAAAAGAAATTATATTTATTATTTATAAACTGATTTTCACCGATAATATTCTAAGTTTTTGCCTTTTTTTTTCATAGTTTATAGCCAAAAGTGGAGACTGCTGCAATTGTCAAAATAAAGTATCTAAATAAAGGTGTCAATGCATATTAATCAAATTGAAACTTACTGGATATATAAAATGGAACTTTCTGATCAACATTCAAAAAAATGTCTAAAATCTAAGGCCAAGTGAATTATTTCTAACTTGGACTCGTAACAAAATTTTGGAAAATTCACACATGAAAGATGGTAGAAATACTAAATCAAATTATGTGAATTTTTCAAGCTGAAACTACATAATATTTTGTAAGTTGGCCGTAAGTTTCACACAGTTTGTTTAAGAATTTCTACTATGAAAGTAAAAATATCATCATTGACAACACCTGGTTTGGAAAGGGTTCGAGATAAAAGAATTACTTCTGTTGAAAGCTATTGAACCTCCTTCATTTGACTAGTGTACTCAGTTTTTTTTCTCATTCAAGAAAATACTTAATGTTATTAGAGTGGTTCACAAAAACTCCTGACCATCTCACAACTACTTAATTCTATTCAAACTATAATAAAGGCTTATAATGCTAAAAACAGAGTTTTGAAACCTGCCATGGGCAAAGCACAGATAGCCCATTAAGTAGTTTTGTGCTTAATGACAAATAGTGTCTAAGATACAGATATAATTTCTCTTGAGTTTTGAATATAATACTGTATGGCTTAAATATTTGATTGAAATGAATAATTTTGCAAGGTTAACCGATCATGTTGGTTAATGAATCAAGTATATAATTACACTCATTTTACCATTCAAGTATTAATAAGAAAATGTGATGACCAAAATTAGTTAAAAAATTTGTAGACGTTTTTTGTTTTTTTCAATTATTTTTGGAATTGTGTAAGAACAGAAACTTTTGTATAGGCATTACCCCGTTCTGATTACTAGCCCAAGGAAAATAACTAAAATTAATTCTAACTTTTTATTGTAGTTGTCATAATCTTAAGATAGCTGAGAATGTTTTTAGTAATAAGAAGTATGTGTGTATTACTATAGGCCATATCCAAAGAAGCTTTGTATGGAACACTGGACCCAAATACACGTGAATGGACGGATGGTCTCTTCACCCACATCTTGAGAAAGTACGTACATTTCTCATTTTAAATTGTAACAAATAACATCGATAATGCTTTTTACAGTAGCTGAATGTTAACTCTGTTGCTTTAATTATTTCTTTTGTTTCCCTTTTTATATATAAAGCTGTATTTGATATTGAAGAATGATTCTTTGTGTACTTTTTATACAGAATTTTCTCTCTGCTTCACAGCCCCCCAGTGGCTCAGTGGTATGTCTACATACTTAGTGCTAAAAACTGGGTTTCGATATTCGTGATGGGCACGACACTGATAGCCCATTGTGTAACTTTGCATTTAAATACAAGCAATCTCTGCCGTATCTTCTTTTAAAGTTGAACTTGTGTTTCAAATGAATGGTGGAAATAGGAAAGAAAGCCTTAGCAAATGATAACATACTTATATTTGAAGAGCAGCTTTAATAATAAAAAAAGTAATTTTTTTTATGAAAGTCAGACTACTAGCTATTAAAATTTAGTAGTTATGACTACACAAATTAAATGTAGTGAATGGTTTCTATAATATATAATGATAACAGTGATGTCTCAAATTTAAACAAACTTTGTGGTGCACCTGATTTAACTTACAGATTTTAACACCTATATGAACACAGACAAAACAGATGATAATCTTTGTGTAATCTTTTCCTAGCTGAATCTAACTATGTAAAAACTTTGTAATTTGCATTTTTAACACAGGATTATAGACAATGTACGAGGGGAAATCAACAAACGCCAGTGGATCATCTTTGATGGGGATGTCGATCCAGAGTGGGTAGAGAATTTGAACAGTGTATTAGATGACAACAAACTTTTGACCTTGCCAAATGGAGAGCGCCTCAGCATTCCACCAAATGTATGCTTTTTGTTCCATAATACAAACTGTATGATAAATATTTCGCTAATATTGTAGAAATGAATTTCACAAACAAATATAAAGTTTTTGATGGACACGGAAAATAAATGTGTATTTCTTGTTTTATGTCTCACAAATAAAGGTAAAAAACAACAACAACAAAGGTATCGAATGATTTTACCATAGAAAACTTAACCGTATGTTAAAATTTAAATAAACTTTCTCACTTATCTAGGAAATTTCACAGTAACTGAAGAAGACCCAAAACAATTTCGTTATACTTTACTTTTCTTAAAGAGATTCAAGTCACAGTTTAATACATTGTTTTACACCCCTACTGTAAAACAGAGTGGAGTATAGTGATTTGATTTTGTCCATCCTGATTTTGTGGATTAAGATATCAAGATTGGATAGATTAATGGATTTTGACCAAAATTAAACAAAAGGTGCTACATACAAAGTTCTGGACCCGATTAACTCTTGAAGGTCATGGTTCAAAGGTAAAGGTCAATCAAGTTGGGGGGGTCCCAACACTAAGTATAAAATCAGTGGGAGTTGTACTTGTTTTTTCATGAAGTTGTTGTTATTTACCATGAACTATTAAACTGATTGAAAACTACTTTTTTACAACAGATATTTTATTCTTTCAGGTGCGTTTTCAATCAGTTTAATAGTTCATGCCACCTGAAAGAATAAAATATCTGTCGTAAAAAAAGTACCGCATGAACTATTAAACTGCTTGAAAACTACTTTTTTTACAACAGATATTTTATTCTTTCAGGTGCGCATGAACTATTAAACTGCTTGAAAACTACTTTTTTACAACAGATATTTTATTCTTTCAGGTGCGCA
>NW_013669683.1:72443-74081 GCF_000517525.1 Limulus polyphemus
GAACTATTAAACTGCTTGAAAACTACTTTTTTACAACAGATATTTTATTCTTTCAGGTGCACATGAACTATTAAACTGATTGAAAACTACTTTTTTTACAACAGATATTTTATTCTTTCAGGTGCGCATCATGTTTGAAGTTCAAGATCTGCGTTTTGCAACCTTGGCAACGGTGTCCCGATGTGGAATGATCTGGTTCAGTGAAGATGTCTTGTCAACCGAAATGATCTTTGAGAACTTCTTATCTCGGCTGAGAAATATTCCTTTAGAAGAAGCAGAAGAGGAACAAACTTACAAAAAGAAGAGAGAAGGAGAAGCTCTGAAAGATGATCTTTTATCTCCTACACTTCAAGTAAGGATAAATTCTGATAATCATAGAGTTCAATCCCAAATTTGATTTATTTATATATTTCATTTATTTTTAAGTTAAAGGTACACAAAGTAATGAAGGCACTTATATAATCATACTTGGAACTAATACTAGTCAAAAGTCTGAAGGAAACAGAGCGACTTGTGTTTCTCAATTGTGTGTTTTACTGTTATAATATATATGTAATGCTTGATCAAGATTGGCATCAAATATATTCTGGTTGTATTATTCATATAAGTTTTAGCTCATCTGTTCACAGTCACTATGTTTAAATTTCGTCAGCTATTTTAAGAAGCAAGTAAAGCATCCAGAACCATCCTTGCTCAATTGCTTTTTTAACCCTTAACTAGAAAAGTAGCTGAGAATTAATATATATATATACATGTAATTGGCATTTTATGTATTATCTCTCAGTTTTACTTTGTGACACACTAAATACTGCCTCCCCCCCAGTAGCACAGTGGTATGTCTGCGGACTTACAACGCTATAATCCGGGTTTTAATACCGGTGGTGGGCAGAGCACAGATAGCCTATTGTGTAGCTTTGTGCTTAACTTCAAACAAACACTAAATACTGAGTTTCTACAAAGTTTTTACCTTCAGGAACTTGTTGAAGTGTGATAATTTCTTTTCAGACTCATTGAGCTATTATATTAAGAGTTCAAAACACAAAAAACAACGTTTTTTTGACACAATGAAAATCTTTTATTATTGTTACTAATAATAAACACTGGATTTTATGTTTTGTACTCTTAACGAGATATGATACCTTAATAAATCTTTAGATGTCAAAAATAACTGACATTGGAAGCTTCTTAGCATTTTTTCCTGTCTAAAAGTGAACAGATAATATTTTTTAGCTGTATATTATTTTAATGGACAAGTTTTTTTTCTGAGCAAATGTATGAATTAAATGACTTACTGAAACATCAGAACAAGGTTGATCTTAGACTTGGACGTATAGTCTAACCAAACAATTAAAATCCTTAAGCCATACCCAGTGAAATATTGATGAATGTTTGTACCTTTATTACCATACATTATCTTCTTAATGAGTTAATCATCACAGCAGCTGTTTAATCAGTTATCATGATTATAATATGTCCCCTCCCCCCATACATTTAAATGTGAAAGTAAAGATTTGTATTAAAATGTCTTCGGCCCGGCATGGCCAGGTAGTTAGGACGCTTGACTCGCAATCTGTGGGTCGCGAGTTCGCATCCCCGTCCCACCAAACATGCTCGCCTTTTCAGCTGTGGGGGCGTTAT
>NW_013669683.1:75009-76075 GCF_000517525.1 Limulus polyphemus
CTCCATTACCTATTCACTTTGAACATCATCCAACCTCCATCTTGTCTGTTGTAAAAGGTTCAGTGAGACGTTGCTGCTATTCTTGCTCCAGCATTAACCAAAAGTAAAACCTAAAACTCCATTACCTATTCACTTTGAACATCATCCAACCTCCATCTTGTCTGTTGTAACTGGTTTAGCGAGACGTTGCTGCTATTCTTGCTCCAACATTAATCAAAAAGTAAAACCTAAAACTCCATTACCTATTCACTTTGTTCGTCACTCAACCTCCACCTCGTCCATGTAACAGGTTCAGCGAGACGTTGCTGCTATTCTTGCTCCAGCATTAACCAAAAGTAAAACCTAAAACTCCATTACCTATTCACTTTGAACATCATCCAACCTCCATCTTGTCTGTTGTAACAGGTTCAGCGAGACGTTGCTGCTATTCTTGCTCCACATTTCACATCTGATGGTTTAGTGATCAGGGCTCTGGAGTTTGCTATGCGGCAGGAACATGTGATGGACTTCACCAGGTTACGAGCTCTGGGATCATTGTTTTCTATGCTTAACCAGTCGTGTAGAAATATTCTGAACTATAACCATACTCATCCTGACTTCCCCATGCAGGTGAGTTATTGTTAAACTTAAATAGCTTCATATCAATAATTTTTGACATGTATTTTTATATACTGATATTAAAACAAGGAAATGTACCGTTTTGTTAGTTACAAAACTTTATTTTACTATGTATTTGTTTAATTTATTTTAAGGATTATTCATTTATAAATTTTATAAAGTTTTTAATCCTCCTTTGATTTATGTCCCATGTGGAAATTGTTACTGAAATGAAATATTACTATGTGAAAGAGTAATGCAACAACATTGTGTTTAGCGACTCTAAACTATATAAAGGATACATGAAAAATGAAACCCCTACCTAGTCTTAAAAGCTTCAGAAAGTTCTAAGTCTATTTTTGTTCCATTTTAATCTCAGTTATTAAAGGAAGTTTGAAGAAATAAGCCACTAGTGTATCTAAAACTTACAGCTTATTCTTAGGATAAATTACTTAAAAATGTGATTGTA